>NC_073691.1:188860243-188891517 GCF_029784155.1 Uranotaenia lowii | reverse complement strand
TAAAAACCCATAACCTGCTCATGGATTTTGGCGCAAACGAAATTACATTTAATAATATTCCGCTCGCTGTTGCTTTTTTCCCGATCCTCGGCTTCTCGGAAGACGGAGAATGATTATTGCTTTGAATGTTCAGAAAAGTCAGCCGCCATTCGATTGCCGCACGTAAACGTTTCGCCATAAAGTGGTCATTTATTAATGATTGCTTTTCTGATTACATCCGCCATTTTGCAAAACCTCGCAAACCCAACCATCACGATTGGACGATTCTGGGAAAGAGTTGTTTTCACTGGATGTTGGGTCGAGTGAGGCGAAACCGGAGAGGGATCAGGAATGAGCAGTGAGAGCAATTCCACGGATGAAACTTTGTTGCAAGTATGTACATACATGCAAGCTACACCGCATGAAAATCGAAGGCTAAATAAACTAAAATGACAAAAAAGACAAAAATGACAAAAATGACAAAAATGACAAAAATGACAAAAATGACAAAAATGACAAAAATGACAAAAATGACAAAAATGACAAAAATGACAAAAATGACAAAAATGACAAAAATGACAAAAATGACAAAAATGACAAAAATGACAAAAATGACAAAAATGACAAAAATGACAAAAATGACAAAAATGACAAAAATGACAAAAATGACAAAAATGACAAAAATGACAAAAATGACAAAAATGACAAAAATGACAAAAATGACAAAAATGACAAAAATGACAAAAATGACAAAAATGACAAAAATGACAAAAATGACAAAAATGACAAAAATGACAAAAATGACAAAAATGACAAAAATGACAAAAATGACAAAAATGACAAAAATGACAAAAATGACAAAAATGACAAAAATGACAAAAATGACAAAAATGACAAAAATGACAAAAATGACAAAAATGACAAAAATGACAAAAATGACAAAAATGACAAAAATGACAAAAATGACAAAAATGACAAAATGACAAAAATGACAAAAATGACAAAAATGACAAAAATGACAAAAATGACAAAAATGACAAAAATGACAAAAATGACAAAAATGACAAAAATGACAAAAATGACAAAAATGACAAAAATGACAAAAATGACAAAAATGACAAAAATGACAAAAATGACAAAAATGACAAAAATGACAAAAATGACAAAAATGACAAAAATGACAAAAATGACAAAAATGACAAAAATGACAAAAATGACAAAAATGACAAAAATGACAAAAATGACAAAAATGACAAAAATGACAAAAATGACAAAAATGACAAAAATGACAAAAATGACAAAAATGACAAAAATGACAAAAATGACAAAAATGACAAAAATGACAAAAATGACAAAAATGACAAAAATGACAAAAATGACAAAAATGACAAAAATGACAAAAATGACAAAAATGACAAAAATGACAAAAATGACAAAAATGACAAAAATGACAAAAATGACAAAAATGACAAAAATGACAAAAATGACAAAAATGACAAAAATGACAAAAATGACAAAAATGACAAAAATGACAAAAATGACAAAAATGACAAAAATGACAAAAATGACAAAAATGACAAAAATGACAAAAATGACAAAAATGACAAAAATGACAAAAATGACAAAAATGACAAAAATGACAAAAATGACAAAAATGACAAAAATGACAAAAATAACCAAAATGACCAAAATGACAAAAATGACAAAAATGACCAAAATGACAAAAATGATAAATATGACAAAAATGACAAAAATGACAAAAATGACAAAAATGACAAAAAAGACAAAAATGACAAAAATGACAAAAATGACAAAAATGACAAAAATGACAAAAATGACAAAAATGACAAAAATGACAAAAATAACAAAAATGACAAAAATGACAAAAATGACAAAAATGACAAAAATGACAAAAATGACAAAAATGACAAAAAAGACAAAAATGACAAAAATGACAAAAATGACAAAAATGACAAAAATGACAAAAATGACAAAAATGACAAAAATGACAAAAATAACAAAAATGACAAAAATGACAAAAATGACAAAAATGACAAAAATGACAAAAATGACAAAAATGACAAAAATGACAAAAATGACAAAAATGACAAAAATGACAAAAATGACAAAAATGACAAAAATGACAAAAATGACAAAAATGACAAAAATGACAAAAATGACAAAAATGACAAAAATGACAAAAATGACAAAAATGACAAAAATGACAAAAATGACAAAAATGACAAAAATGACAAAAATGACAAAAATGACAAAAATGACAAAAATGACAAAAATGACAAAAATGACAAAAATGACAAAAATGACAAAAATGACAAAAATGACAAAAATGACAAAAATGACAAAAATGACAAAAATGACAAAAATGACAAAAATGACAAAAATGACAAAAATGACAAAAATGACAAAAATGACAAAAATGACAAAAATGACAAAAATGACAAAAATGACAAAAATGACAAAAATGACAAAAATGACAAAAATGACAAAAATGACAAAAATGACAAAAATGACAAAAATGACAAAAATGACAAAAATGACAAAAATGACAAAAATGACAAAAATGACAAAAATGACAAAAATGACAAAAATGACAAAAATGACAAAAATGACAAAAATGACAAAAATGACAAAAATGACAAAAATGACAAAAATGACAAAAATGACAAAAATGACAAAAATGACAAAAATGACAAAAATGACAAAAATGACAAAAATGACAAAAATGACAAAAATGACAAAAATGACAAAAATGACAAAAATGACAAAAATGACAAAAATGACAAAAATGACAAAAATGACAAAAATGACAAAAATGACAAAAATGACAAAAATGACAAAAATGACAAAAATGACAAAAATGACAAAAATGACAAATATGACAAAAATGACAAAAATGACAAAAATGACAAAAATGACAAAAATGACAAAAATGACAAAAATGACAAAAATGACAAAAATGACAAAAATGACAAAAATGACAAAAATGACAAAAATGACAAAAATGACAAAAATGACAAAAATGACAAAAATGACAAAAATGACAAAAATGACAAAAATGACAAAAATGACAAAAATGACAAAAATGACAAAAATGACAAAAATGACAAAAATGACAAAAATGACAAAAATGACAAAAATGACAAAAATGACAAAAATGACAAAAATGACAAAAATGACAAAAATGACAAAAATGACAAAAATGACAAAAATGACAAAAATGACAAAAATGACAAAAATGACAAAAATGACAAAAATGACAAAAATGACAAAAATGACAAAAATGACAGAAATAACCAAAATGACAAAAATGACAAAAATGACAAAAATGACAAAAATAACCAAAATGACAAAAATGACAAAAATGACAAAAATGACAAAAATGACAAAAATGACAAAAATGACAAAAATGACAAAAATGACAAAAATGACAAAAATGACAAAAATGACAAAAATGACAAAAATGAAAAAAAAGACAAAAATGACAAAAATGACAAAAATGACAAAAATGACAAAAATGACAAAAATGACAAAAATGACAAAAATGACAAAAATGACAAAAATGACAAAAATGACAAAAATGACAAAAATGACAAAAATGACAAAAATGACAAAAATGACAAAAATGACAAAAATGACAAAAATGACAAAAATGACAAAAATGACAAAAATGACAAAAATGACAAAAATGACAAAAATGACAAAAATGACAAAAATGACAAAAATGACAAAAATGACAAAAATGACAAAAATGACAAAAATGACAAAAATGACAAAAATGACAAAAATGACAAAAATGACAAAAATGACAAAAATGACAAAAATGACAAAAATGACAAAAATGACAAAAATGACAAATATGACAAAAATGACAAAAATGACAAAAATGACAAAAATGACAAAAATGACAAAAATGACAAAAATGACAAAAATGACAAAAATGACAAAAATGACAAAAATGACAAAAATGACAAAAATGACAAAAATGACAAAAATGACAAAAATGACAAAAATGACAAAAATGACAAAAATGACAAAAATGACAAAAATGACAAAAATGACAAAAATGACAAAAATGACAAAAATGACAAAAATGACAAAAATGACAAAAATGACAAAAATGACAAAAATGACAAAAATGACAAAAATGACAAAAATGACAAAAATGACAAAAATGACAAAAATGACAAAAATGACAGAAATAACCAAAATGACAAAAATGACAAAAATGACAAAAATGACAAAAATAACCAAAATGACAAAAATGACAAAAATGACAAAAATGACAAAAATGACAAAAATGACAAAAATGACAAAAATGACAAAAATGACAAAAATGACAAAAATGACAAAAATGACAAAAATGAAAAAAAAGACAAAAATGACAAAAATGACAAAAATGACAAAAATGACAAAAATGACAAAAATGACAAAAATGACAAAAATGACAAAAATGACAAAAATGACAAAAATGACAAAAATGACAAAAATGACAAAAATGACAAAAATGACAAAAATGACAAAAATGACAAAAATGACAAAAATGACAAAAATGACAAAAATGACAAAAATGACAAAAATGACAAAAATGACAAAAATGACAAAAATGACAAAAATGACAAAAATGACAAAAATGACAAAAATGACAAAAATGACAAAAATGACAAAAATGACAAAAATGACAAAAATGACAAAAATGACAAAAATGACAAAAATGACAAAAATGACAAAAATGACAAAAATGACAAAAATGACAAAAATGACAAAAATGACAAAAATGACAAAAATGACAAAAATGACAAAAATGACAAAAATGACAAAAATGACAAAAATGACAAAAATGACAAAAATGACAAAAATGACAAAAATGACAAAAATGACAAAAATGACAAAAATGACAAAAATGACAAAAATGACAAAAATGACAAAAATGACAAAAATGACAAAAATGACAAAAATGACAAAAATGACAAAAATGACAAAAATGACAAAAATGACAAAAATGACAAAAATGACAAAAATGACAAAAATGACAAAAATGACAAAAATGACAAAAATGACAAAAATGACAAAAATGACAAAAATGACAAAAATGAAAAAAATGACAAAAATGACAAAAATGACAAAAATGACAAAAATGACAAAAATGACAAAAATGACAAAAATGACAAAAATGACAAAAATGACAAAAATGACAAAAATAACCAAAATGACCAAAATGACAAAAATGACAAAAATGACCAAAATGACAAAAATGATAAATATGACAAAAATGACAAAAATGACAAAAATGACAAAAATGACAAAAATGACAAAAATGACAAAAATGACAAAAAAGACAAAAATGACAAAAATGACAAAAATGACAAAAATGACAAAAATGACAAAAATGACAAAAATGACAAAAATAACAAAAATGACAAAAATGACAAAAATGACAAAAATGACAAAATGACAAAAATGACAAAAATGACAAAAATGACAAAAATGACAAAAATGACAAAAATGACAAAAATGACAAAAATGACAAAAATGACAAAAATGACAAAAATGACAAAAATGACAAAAATGACAAAAATGACAAAAATGACAAAAATGACAAAAATGACAAAAATGACAAAAATGACAAAAATGACAAAAATGACAAAAATGACAAAAATGACAAAAATGACAAAAATGACAAAAATGACAAAAATGACAAAAATGACAAAAATGACAAAAATGACAAAAATGACAAAAATGACAAAAATGACAAAAATGACAAAAATGACAAAAATGACAAAAATGACAAAAATGACAAAAATGACAAAAATGACAAAAATGACAAAAATGACAAAAATGACAAAAATGACAAAAATGACAAAAATGACAAAAATGACAAAAATGACAAAAATGACAAAAATGACAAAAATGACAAAAATGACAAAAATGACAAAAATGACAAAAATGACAAAAATGACAAAAATGACAAAAATGACAAAAATGACAAAAATGACAAAAATGACAAAAATGACAAAAATGACAAAAATGACAAAAATGACAAAAATGACAAAAATGACAAAAATGACAAAAATGACAAAAATGACAAATATGACAAAAATGACAAAAATGACAAAAATGACAAAAATGACAAAAATGACAAAAATGACAAAAATGACAAAAATGACAAAAATGACAAAAATGACAAAAATGACAAAAATGACAAAAATGACAAAAATGACAAAAATGACAAAAATGACAAAAATGACAAAAATGACAAAAATGACAAAAATGACAAAAATGACAAAAATGACAAAAATGACAAAAATGACAAAAATGACAAAAATGACAAAAATGACAAAAATGACAAAAATGACAAAAATGACAAAAATGACAAAAATGACAGAAATAACCAAAATGACAAAAATGACAAAAATGACAAAAATGACAAAAATAACCAAAATGACAAAAATGACAAAAATGACAAAAATGACAAAAATGACAAAAATGACAAAAATGACAAAAATGACAAAAATGACAAAAATGACAAAAATGACAAAAATGACAAAAATGACAAAAATGACAAAAATGACAAAAATGACAAAAATGACAAAAATGACAAAAATGACAAAAATGACAAAAATGACAAAAATGACAAAAATGACAAAAATGACAAAAATGACAAAAATGACAAAAATGACAAAAATGACAAAAATGACAAAAATGACAAAAATGACAAAAATGACAAAAATGACAAAAATGACAAAAATGACAAAAATGACAAAAATGACAAAAATGACAAAAATGACAAAAATGACAAAAATGACAAAAATGACAAAAATAACAAAAATGACAAAAATGACAAAAATGACAAAAATGACAAAAATGACAAAAATGACAAAAATGACAAAAATGACAAAAATGACAAAAATGACAAAAATGACAAAAATGACAAAAATGACAAAAATGACAAAAATGACAAAAATGACAAAAATGACAAAAATGACAAAAATGACAAAAATGACAAAAATGACAAAAATGACAAAAATGACAAAAATGACAAAAATGACAAAAATGACAAAAATGACAAAAATGACAAAAATGACAAAAATGACAAAAATGACAAAAATGACAAAAATGACAAAAATGACAAAAATGACAAAAATGACAAAAATGACAAAAATGACAAAAATGACAAAAATGACAAAAATGACAAAAATGACAAAAATGACAAAAATGACAAAAATGACAAAAATGACAAAAATGACAAAAATGACAAAAATGACAAAATGACAAAAATGACAAAAATGACAAAAATGACAAAAATGACAAAAATGACAAAAATGACAAAAATGACCAAAATGACAAAAATGACAAAAATGACAAAAATGACAAAAATGACAAAAATGACAAAAATGACAAAAATGACAAAAATGACAAAAATGACAAAAATGACAAAAATGACAAAAATGACAAAAATGACAAAAATGACAAAAATGACAAAAATGACAAAAATGACAAAAATGACAAAAATGACAAAAATGACAAAAATGACAAAAATGACAAAAATGACAAAAATGACAAAAATGACAAAAATGACAAAAATGACAAAAATGACAAAAATGACAAAAATGACAAAAATGACAAAAATGACAAAAATGACAAAAATGACAAAAATGACAAAAATGACAAAAATGACAAAAATGACAAAAATGACAAAAATGACAAAAATGACAAAAATGACAAAAATGACCAAAATGACAAAAATGACAAAAATGACAAAAATGACAAAAATGACAAAAATGACAAAAATGACAAAAATGACAAAAATGACAAAAATGACAAAAATGACAAAAATGACAAAAATGACAAAAATGACAAAAATGACAAAAATGACAAAAATGACAAAAATGACAAAAATGACAAAAATGACAAAAATGACAAAAATGACAAAAATGACAAAAATGACAAAAATGACAAAAATGACAAAAATGACAAAAATGACAAAAATGACAAAAATGACAAAAATGACAAAAATGACAAAAATGACAAAAATGACAAAAATGACAAAAATGACAAAAATGACAAAAATGACAAAAATGACAAAAATGACAAAAATGACAAAAATGACAAAAATGACAAAAATGACAAAAATGACAAAAATGACAAAAATGACAAAAATGACAAAAATGACAAAAATGACAAAAATGACAAAAATGACAAAAATGACAAAAATGACAAAAATGACAAAAATGACAAAAATGACAAAAATGACAAAAATGACAAAAATGACAAAAATGACAAAAATGACAAAAATGACAAAAATGACAAAAATGACAAAAATGACAAAAATGACAAAAATGACAAAAATGACAAAAATGACAAAAATGACAAAAATGACAAAAATGACAAAAATGACAAAAATGACAAAAATGACAAAAATGACAAAAATGACAAAAATGACAAAAATGACAAAAATGACAAAAATGACAAAAATGACAAAAATGACAAAAATGACAAAAATGACAAAAATGACAAAAATGACAAAAATGACAAAAATGACAAAAATGACAAAAATGACAAAAATGACAAAAATGACAAAAATGACAAAAATGACAAAAATGACAAAATGACAAAAATGACAAAAATGACAAAAATGACAAAAATGACAAAAATGACAAAAATGACAAAAATGACAAAAATGACAAAAATGACAAAAATGACAAAAATGACAAAAATGACAAAAATGACAAAAATGACAAAAATGACAAAAATGACAAAAATGACAAACATTACAAAAAAAGACTAAATTTACATTAATTATTCTCACAGATAAATCTTTAAACGTTACATTCAATTCGTATGGGCATAGACGCCATTGAGTCAGTGACAACCCAACGATTCCACAACTCTTATAAAACTTATTAAAATTGATGAACGTTGTTATGAAGCCTGCAGGGCGTCAAGGTAAGAGGCAACTTAAATTGCCTGTAATTTGTAACAGGACTGTTGAAGCTATAATACAGTAAGTAATTATGCGAAGCCCACCGACGACGACGGCGAGGCATCTTTCCCTCCTGCTAACTAACAATCGGAAAACGGTTGTTTACATCAGGGAAGAACCGAAAGGCAAAGCAAACACCTTTATCCGGCAAGTCGCGCGCGCTCTTTGTGTCGGAACAGATAGGTCATTATTCCAAACCCCGACAATCGGGAACGGTAATAGTAATTTCAAACTTCCTGCAGAAGAACCATCCCGATCGAAGTAGGCCGCGTGGGAAGCACCTGTCAAACGGAACGATTAGGCACCAACTTCCCAAGTTGAAAAAAAAAAATAGAAAAACAAGCCTACTGCCATCATCGTGTGTTTGATTGCGGCAATAACGATTCCAATCGGAACCGAAAATAGAGTTATTAATAATCGTGTAAATTACAGGCCCGCTTGATCCGACCCGATTGGAATGGATCGGAAGTGGTCCCATTTCTTGGGCCCGAAAAGTCAGAAAAACGAATTGGGAGTTCTTACCAAGATTAAGCGGGATAAAAAAAAGCAAGACAAACAAGACATAGAGATCAACGCCTTCTCGTCTGAAGTTTTTTGACACATCTCGACGGAGTAGTTTGAATCGTAAAATATTCAAATAAGCGCCACTTTGCTGGAGCCCAGCCAGCCGGACGAGCTGCAAAACAAAAGTCTCGTGATGCGAGACTCGGTCTCCCCAAACATGCTGCTGTTGCTTATCAGCAAACGAACGAATGTGGGCAAAGTGACAGCTCGCGCGCCACACGACCGCTCTACGCCTCAACAGCCTTCCTCTACGCCTCACTTTTCGCAGCGCATCAGTCTGTCTGTTTATTATAATCCGCCTGGCCAAAAAAGCTTTTAACATTTTAACAACAAGTCTTTTAAATGCTAATAAGTAAATCAGCAGATTAGGTGAAATTGCTGTTTTTTCGTGTGTGTTTGTTCATCAGTTGGATTTTGTTATGAGGTGGAAATTTTGAAGCGAAAAGCGTTCTTGTTAAATCGTACCTCAAGCGTGTGATGGCAGGATCGCCAAATGTAAGATTGGATAGAATTTAAGTCAAGGGATTTCCAACGCAGATTAGAATTTGATTTTCCAATTGAAAATTCAAAAGCCCTGAGTTCAGACTCGAATTTAAGAAATAGGTTCTGGTTTCAGATTTAGGTTCACATTTCAGATTTCAGATTCAGATTTCAGATTCAGATTTCAGATTCAGATTTCAGATTCAGATTTCAGATTCAGATTTCAGATTCAGATTTCAGATTCAGATTTCAGATTCTAATTTCAGATTCATATTTCAGATTCAGATTCAGATTTCAGATTTCAGATTCAGATTTCAGATTCAGATTTCAGATTCAGATTTCAGATTCAGATTTCAGATTCAGATTTCAGATTCAGATTTCAGATTCAGATTTCAGATTCAGATTTCAGATTCAGATTTCAGATTCAGATTTCAGATTCAGATTTCAGATTCAGATTTCAGATTCAGATTTCAGATTCAGATTTCAGATTCAGATTTCAGATTCAGATTTCAGATTCAGATTTCAGATTCAGATTTCAGATTCAGATTTCAGATTCAGATTTCAGATTCAGATTTCAGATTCAGATTTCAGATTCAGATTTCAGATTCAGATTTCAGATTCAGATTTCAGATTCAGATTTCAGATTCAGATTTCAGATTCAGATTTCAGATTCAGATTTCAGATTCAGATTTCAGATTCAGATTTCAGATTCAGATTTCAGATTCAGATTTCAGATTCAGATTTCAGATTCAGATTTCAGATTCAGATTTCAGATTCAGATTTCAGATTCAGATTTCAGATTCAGATTTCAGATTCAGATTTCAGATTCAGATTTCAGATTCAGATTTCAGATTCAGATTTCAGATTCAGATTTCAGATTCAGATTTCAGATTCAGATTTCAGATTCAGATTTCAGATTCAGATTTCAGATTCAGATTTCAGATTCAGATTTCAGATTCAGATTTCAGATTCAGATTTCAGATTCAGATTTCAGATTCAGATTTCAGATTCAGATTTCAGATTCAGATTTCAGATTCGGATTTCAGATTCAGATTTCAGTTTCAGATTTCAGATTCAGATTTCAGATTCAGATTTCAGATTCAGATTTCAGATTCAGATTTCAGATTCAGATTTCAGATTCAGATTTCAGATTCAGATTTCAGATTCAGATTTCAGATTCAGATTTCAGATTCAGATTTCAGATTCAGATTTCAGATTCAGATTTCAGATTCAGATTTCAGATTCAGATTTCAGATTCAGATTTCAGATTCAGATTTCAGATTCAGATTTCAGATTCAGATTTCAGATTCAGATTTCAGATTCAGATTTCAGATTCAGATTTCAGATTCAGATTTCAGATTCAGATTTCAGATTTCAGATTCAGATTTCAGATTCAGATTCAGATTTCAGATTCAGATTTCAGATTCAGATTTCAGATTCAGATTTCAGATTCAGATTTCAGATTCAGATTTCAGATTCAGATTTCAGATTCAGATTTCAGATTCAGATTTCAGATTCAGATTTCAGATTCAGATTTCAGATTCAGATTTCAGATTCAGATTTCAGATTTCAGATTCAGATTTAGATTTCAGATTCAGATTTCAGATTCAGATTTCAGATTTCAGATTTCAGATTCAGATTTCAGATTTCAGATTTCAGATTCAGATTTCAGATTCAGATTTCAGATTCAGATTTCTGATTCAGATTTCAGATTCAGATTTCAGATTCAGATTTCAGATTCAGATTTCAGATTTCAGATTTCAGATTTCAGATTTCAGATTTCAGATTTCAGATTTCAGATTCAGATTTCAGATTCAGATTTCAGATTCAGATTTCAGATTCAGATTTCAGATTCAGATTTCAGATTCAGATTTCAGATTCAGATTTCAGATTCAGATTTCAGATTCAGATTTCAGATTTCCGATTTCATATTCAGATTCAGATTCATATTTAAATTTAAGATTCAGATTTCAGATTCAGATTTAGATTTCAGATTCCGAATTCAGATTCAGAACTCGGATTCAGATTTCAGGCCCAGATTCCAGATTTCAGATTGAGATTTCAGATGCAGATTGAGAATTTCCTTTAAAAAAAAACTAAAACTCAAACCTTCCTATACCTTTGATCATATTTTTTTTGTAGAAGGAGGATGAAATCAGAAGAAAAATATTTATGAGGATAAGCTGTTCATCATAATTCACATTCTTGTCTCGGTAAAATCGTCGACTTTTTAATGAGAATGTTTTAATGTGACTGGCTTTCAAACTTATCAGTTGCTCGTGATGGAAGCTAATTGAAATTGTTTTTTCACAAATGTATTCAAGCGCCCATCATTTTCGTTTGCCTGGCAGCTTTCAGCTGAGCGTTTTGAATTCTCCTTTTACCCACCTGTTATTTTGTTTGTTTCTTCAGGAGCTTCTTCACCGAAAAATTGACACTTGAGCTCGCTTGGAGAACAAAAAACAATCCTACTAATCCACCCAGGTGAGTAAATTAGCATATTAATAGTGCCTCGTTTTAGTTTGTTTATTGCCAGCTCGTGTTGATGCCTGGCTGGTCCATTTTTGTTGGTTCTTTTTGGCGATTTTGAATTTTTAATTGATCCGCAGATTTGTCGTTTGACGCCAACGCTTATATTTTTTTTTTATTTCATAAAATTTCGTCGATTCAATAAAACTAAACTCATTTGTCAGCCCGGTGATACAGACTCCATTTAAAATGTGGAACACCTAGGTGGAACTAAAATGCCGAAAAGAAAACAACACACAACTAACCGATAATTTTATCCAAAGCCTACTAATTTCTAACTTAGCTAATAATGATGCACCGGGGCGACCCGAGACGATAGCAGGAAATGCAGTTCCTTCACAGACGGAAAGGTTTTTTTTCGAGTCTTCCCTTTTATTTATCATCTTTTGCCTGTTTAATGTCCCCCACTCGTTTGGATTGCAATCAAAAACACGAGATGATTTCCCATTTTTTCAAAAGATGTTCGAGCTGTTGACGTGTGTTCATCATTAGCAATACTTTTCTTAATGTTTCAACCAGGCAAAAAATCCAAACCCTCAATCCAAACAAATCACCATTATTGTTGTGCGCAAAATTTGGTCAGTTTTCTCGGACGATCGGTTTTATCACCATAATTAGCGACTGGCTTTCGAAGGCTTTCATTATATGCCGTCCACACGAAAGCGTCGGCAGATTTTTCGCAACATGATTTACTGAAATTGGGAGGTGTTCTCTCCCGTTAAAATAAATTTGAGAAAAAAAAACCACCGGGTCGTCGTAAGTGTCTGTTTGATTTGCTGAACTGATGTGTACAATAAAAGAGGTATCGAAGATTCGGGATGTTCGGATTTGTCACCGGAAATCGAATTGAGAAACGTGCCCCTGCATGGTTTCCTTTCCGATCCGAGTCGCATAGCTTAGGCAGGATGTGATAATGGCAAAATTTGAGCAATATAACCTACTCTTGTTAAGTCTGGAAATATTGCAATTCTGCATGGCTTTATTCCAAGTAGAGAAACAATATTCACTGAATGGTTCATTTGAACATAAAGCTTAGCCCGTAAGGAACCGAGCATTAAATGCTGTACGGGTGTTGGAGCTGGATATAATTCTGGATGAATTGGCATAAACCGAGTCAGCACACAAACTTTCAATTTTTCAAGTAGAGGTATTAGTTAAAAATTCAACAGGGCATGATGGAGTGATTAAAAGTTAATTTGGTTCACATTTTTTCGACGTTTTTTCCTGTTTAATCCGCTGAAAAATACCAACAAACAGCCTAAGCTTTCCAGATTTTTTTCTAAGCGTATCCAGACCGGGCAAATCCGAGCTTTTCAACCCAAAACCCTGGCAAAGTTCGGACATTGGATTTTAAAATTTAGAACTGAAAAACCTAGCAATATCCTGGCAAATCCGGCAAACATAACGTTTTTCTCATTACTTTCATTAGAAAGATTGAAAGATTTACACATTGAAAAATCATTTTTATTGAAAGTTTATAACGATTCAACAAGTTCAAAAAAATCATAAATTGTGTTAACAAAGTTGAAGATTTGGAAGATTTTTCTAGATACCTGGGAAACCGGTCACTGGATGGCGACCTCAAGGGTAAACTTTCAGTGGATCGACCGGTGAAGCTGATGGTATTGTTCAGCCAAAACTACGGGGTACTAAGGCACATCATGGGACACGGAAATGGATTAGTCGGACGCCGAATACGGCGTTCAAAATGACGGTTACCTGGTTTATAGTGTGTCCCAGATAACTCGCTGGATTGCCTACTGGCTTTTTGTGGTTGATCTTTGGTGATGTCAACATCTGGAGCTTATGGATCCAAGTGAGCCTGTTTTTTGCTAGGCTATTGACCCCGTACTCCGGTCATAGACATTTTGGGTCCGTCCAATAATTCCTCCCATCATGTCCTGCTACGCTTCGATGCGTTAACGTTACCCTTACGATAACGCGTCCTTCAGCTCCACTTGGTGTCGACTAGCGCTCTGTTGACCTGATCACGCTGCCTCTACGCGTTCGGTATCTTGGAGTGGTCATTCTCCGTTCCTCCCCAAAGATTCTTGATGGTGTTTTTCGCAATTTAACTATGATTCTCACTACACTCAACGGTAAACTAACGCACTGGTTACCCACTATCCACACTCCAGTAATCAAGTCGAACGCGCCCTCAGCGACGGAGGCTGTGGGGAAAAGACAAGACCTTCTCCGCAGTCGAACTCGTAGGGGGAAGAGTATTCACGTCGCGGAATACTCTCGGTTAGAGTGGTCTCACGTCGCCGTCGGATGAGCCACTCGAGTCGGTGTAGGATGACATCACCGTCGGGATTCATCAGAGTCGCAAGCGTTGAAGACCCGTTTGTGTGCTATGACAGGCGCGAGTCTAGGACAAGCTGCTCTCGATTCGGCACACGGCGGGCAAAAAGCCTAGGGTTGCCAGCCCCAAAGTTGCCAGCCAAAGGAATGAGGAAGACCGGACCACGGTTGGCGTAGAATGCCCTTTCGGCGGGGGCCATTCGAGTAGTGTGCATAAGACTTGACCTTCTTCGCAGTCGAACTCGTTGGAGGAAGAGTATCCACGCCGCGGAATACTCTCGAGTAGAGTGATTTCACGTCGTCGGCGGGTGAGTCACTCGAGTCGGTGTAGGATGTCGTCTTCGCCAGAAATCATCCGAGTAGTTTCCGGAAAACCCCGGACGTATGCTGTGACAGGCACGAGTCTAGGATGAGCTGCTCTCGATTCAGCACACGGACGGATAAAGTGGAGAGGGCCTCGAGACAAACCAAGCGGAGCCAAGATCTCGAGTCGTTAGAGGAGATGTCATTGCAGTGATCTCGAACAGAGGCGAAGCGCACGATAGTCGTGCAAACCAAGCGAACCTCGAGTCGTCAGAGGAAAGGTCCTCAGTCTTGAATCGTAACTAGAGGCTGGGTATATATGCTGAAGTTTTTACTTGAAATTGAGTAAGTCGATGAGCGCTTAAGCGCGGACTTGCTCTCCCATCTCGGGTACAGCCTTCGATGCAGGTTCGGACGGGGATTATGTCCGGAGGCCCCTGATGAACTTTATGGCGTGGGGGTACATAGTATCTAGAGTCTACCAATTGCACCCATGGACCCAGAGTAGCGTACTGGGGGGACGCGGTGGCTTGCCGTGCCTTGGAATGCAATCCGTAAAAAGGATTTACCACCTGGGTGATCAACTAATAAAAAAAACCCTCCAGTAATCACAGACTACTATGAGCTGAACATTATCCGGTTACTCCAAACCAGAGAATCGTGACTCGATACTCGTTATTTTCTTTTCGATTTTTGCAACTCGTAACTCGCAACGAACAACTCGCTACTCGTTGTTTGCAACTTGCTTTTGTATATTCGCTACTCTCCAATCTCTACTCTCTATTCGCTATATACTAATTTCTCGCTACTTGCAACTCGCTAGTCGCTACTCGCTTCTTGCTATTCACTAGTCGCCATTCGATAATTGATACTCGCCATTAACTATTGGCTTCTTGTTTTTAGCTACTTAAGAAGCGCACTTTGCTACTCGCTATTCAATATTCGCTTATCGCCAATCGCCAACTCACTACCAATTACTTGCTTCTCGTTAACAACTACTCGCTTATTATCACTCAGCACTTGGTACTCTCTACTTGCTATACGCTAAGAAAATTGTACATATTGGTACCGTAAAAAGTACATACTTACTTTAAAGTTCGACAACGTAGAAGTGAGTTTCGGAAATTACATACATTGTCAGTTCTTTATGTTCCGCAAAACCGTCTCCGGAGGAAGTACTGAAATTTCAATAGAATTGTTGTTGACGGCATTTCGCTTCTCACTCGCACCACCAAAAAATCAGTCTATGATTCGCACCCATCAGGGTGGTTTCCAGGTTATTCATCATGGTATGGCCAACTGGATCCCCAGCGGTAACTCGGACTTCTCGGATGAACCGAAGACAGTTTACAAAAGGAAAACAGTGGCCGCAAATGATAGAGGTGGTTTCAAAAACAAATTACTACATATTTTTTGTCAAACTCATATAAAATTTCAATCAATTTGTAAGAAAATATATCTGCTTCTTAATTCTTCATTGAAATTTTGATTTTTCCTACTTTATGTGATTTAAACATACTTTTCAGTTCACAGCTCCACATTCTTTTGCATACTTTCTAAATACTGGTATGTACCAGTTTTTGTTACATACTTTATGGTACTATCACCAGTCTTAAGCGCTCACCGGTAAGGCAACCTGCCGACCCGGTGAACCCGATGGAGGACTCGATGGTGGAAACACCGACCGAGTTGCTTTCGAACCCGTACTGGAAGAAATGTTAAGTTCCGCGTTTAACGGGTAAATACTTTTTCGGAGAATTCATCATAAAACAAATGATTTGTGCTGCGCAAAACCCTTAAGTAATTTTAAGAAAAACCAGGCGTCTCTACAAAAATGCACTGCTAGTTATAAGTTTTGAAAGAGGGAAAATTTGTTAGGCCTTACAGTAGAGTGTAGAACCAACACGACACACATGAAACGACAATAAATTCAACTTATTATTATAAGCAAAAAGCGAATACTTTAACGATGATAGTCTGATTGGGGTAATTGGAAAGGGAGTCACACGTTGTTCGTTGTTTCGGGATTGAATCGTTTCTTTCTGGTCCAAGTAACAGTTTTGGTCTTGTCCGATAATTCGAACCCCTAGCTTGCTTTGTAACGAACAACTAACTCCCATTTCCACGGATTTCTTTTGGGTTTTGTCTCGATTTCGGGGCGGCCCTCAAGGGTCGAAGTACGAATCCCTTTTTAGAGTCCTTAACGCTTCTTTCCCAAAATAGGGAATCAAATGGGACTCGCGACCGAGTCTCATCAGCTGGGCAAAATAAGAAAGGATAGGTGGTCTTTCAAACGAAAGTGGAGCTCAAGCCCCCTGCTTAAAACCGGAAGCGTGTCGGGCCTCACGTTATATTTGGCGCCCAACGTGGGGTTCGATCTCTTCCATCGATATAAACTCTGAATCTGGTTCCATTTTGTTGTATCGTCCCCGAGAAGAGCAAACTGCAGATTTTCAATTTTTTTTTGTGTAAACCAAACTCTACCAAAAGATAAGTGGCAGTATCGGATCATGTGACCAGGTAGGAACCATCGATTTGCCCGGAAGCAGTTCCCCAGTTCTGAGCCAAGCGCAAAACAATGTTGAGGTACGCGCCCTCGGCAAAGAGGGACCATCCGGATTACAAACCTAGAAGACGTCCCAACAAAGGAAGGACTGCGGGTGGCACCGGTCGAACAGTGTAAAATCTGCTCCAGATGTCAGTTCGCTTGAGGAACGACACACCTTCCCCCTCCATCTCCTTTCCAACAGTACGCAATATCGATTCCAGAGGAGCGCCGATGTGATCTAGTGGATAGGCTGGCGCGAGTCTGGTTTTGGTATGCCAGGCGTACTGGATTCGATTCCCGGTATCGGCAAGAAAACTTTTGGGTTCGAATTCCATAGGTGGCTGATAAGTAAGATGTGTTTCCTCATATAACTGACTATATAATAAGAATGTTCAATCAGTTGCCAGCTGGTCAGGCATATACACAGAGGCCGGAATACCTGTAAGTAAACTAGCCCACCTGATTGACTCGTTCTTCCATAATAAACCTACATCAACACAATACATTCATCCATAACAGTTTATACGAAGCCATGGGGTCCGGATATGGTGTACGCGTTGCATTGGAGATTTGTCGAACTTAATAGTCTAAGGAATGCATGTGAACACATACTTAGGCAAAAACTGCGGTGAATCCGTGTACCAATGGTGGATAACCAACATACATAAAGCATGGATCACGATGAATCTGGACGCATGATCGGGTCTATCTCGGAGCTATGTAAACGAAATGAAAATGTTTTGTACTTAAAATGTAGGGTTTTTATTGCACTTTAAAGGAAAAATAATAAAAAAAAAAATTCCGATGTTGTTTTGATGAATGATCTTTTCTTCGAGTACCACTCATCATAGTTTGGACACCTTATTCGCTGACCTCAGCGACCATTCACTGCCCCCAGCGGCCATTTTGTTCCACAATCTCTTCATCTCTGTTGCATCCCGAGTCGTCCTACCATTCTTCTTCGTCTTCTGCTTGACAATTGCCCAAAATTTTTCGATAGGGCTGAATTGAGGGCAGTTGGGTGGGTTGATGTCCTTTTCGACAAAATCCACCCCGTTGTCCCGATACCACTGTAGTACCTACCTCTTTGCTGTAGTGGCAGCTTGCCAAATCTGGCGAAAACTTTACTGGTCCTTTGTGAGATCTAATGTACGAAAAAAAAACGCTTTTAGGCAATCCTCCTTGTACATTTCGGAGTCCATGGTCTTGTTTTTCACAAAAAACCGGGATTTTTCGTCCGCAGCTGCAAATATCTTGTCAGATCAAACACTTTCTTGCAATCTTATCGGCAAAAACGAATTTGAACTTGCCGGGGACATCACCCAGACCAGTGTAGTGGCCAGGAAGCTGCCCAAAATCCATCTTCGCGTACGTTTCGTCATCCATGAGGATGGCTTCGGAGGGTCCGTCGTACTTCGTTGGAATCTTGTTATATAACTTCCGGGCACCTCCTTTGGCTAATAAATTCTGCTTCAATGTCCGGTTTGGTTGCTTACTGGCCCGATAGGATCGTTTTCCTTCGCGCAGACGAATCCTTCTGACAGTGCACTTATGGTTTCTGTGCATGTTTTGGAATTTTGATGAAACTAACTTGACCAACTCAATAGTGCCTGGTTTAGGTCTCGATTTCCGATCAAGAGTTACTGACTATTATGTTGTTCCAAAACTAAACGGTCGACGCAAACCCCCCATATTAAAACTTATCTGAATTATTCATTGTCGCTTTTCCAGCTCACCGATTCCAGATGGACTCTTTTTGGTGTGCCCATCAGCATCACTGAACACTCTGTTACGACCTATCAGTTGTGAGCTTGCTGCTGCATTCATAAGAGACAGGAAGAAGAAAAAAGCTCGATTCAACACTGGAACTGGAAAGCGTTCTCCTGTCTACCACTTGTGAAAAAAACGTCGAGTAAAAAGGACCCCACAATCACTCGGTAATAACTCGAATGGCCCCGGAGTATACCTGATGGTTTTTTTTCGGCTCGATTTCTTTCTCTAGTTAAACCGCTTCTGGAATTATCGAAATGTTGCGAATGGGTCTCTGGAACCTGCCCCGGTGATAACGAAGCTACCCATTAGCAGGCATTTTAATTACCAGGTTGCAGCCAAGCCAAGTTGAGTAGAAAGAGTGAAAGACAGAGCTTCAGTTTTTTTTCCTGCAGGGATGTTTCACTTTTCGTTTCGCCGTTCGGTGTGGGGTGTGTCTTATCTTATCACCGTATAGTTTATATTCAATTACTTACGCTTCGAAAAGCGTTCATTATAATGTGGTGTTCCCTGTTGTGAAGAAACAATTAACCGTGGCTCGGTTTAACTGTTCGTTGGTATTTTCCGGGTCATTGAGAAGCGACGATTTCTTATTATCTTTAGTGTTTTTTTCTTATTTAGACCCTTCTTTTCTAAAACGCTAGAAACAATTGGTTTTGGTTCTGAAAATTCGTTTTTTTGCGTATTTGGAGTACCAACTGCAGAATTTGATTTTCGAATACTTAACAAAAGCGCCTGAATTCATACTATCTTTAAACCAAATTTCGTGATTTCACATGCCGACATACTTTGGATAAGTTTAACTTTTTTTTAATGCTTCTTAATTTAAAACGGCTTAAACTTCTTTAGATATTATCAATAAAATTACTCGTACCATGAGGAAAGTTCTCCAACATGCTTGAAACAGTCAAATTTATGAATTTTGAATACGATCACCAATATTTTCGAAGGGTTCTCAAATTAAATCCCTTCGTTTGAGGGCAAGATTTCAATAAATCTTTACGCTATAAAAACCCGATCACTGGACGCCGATGTTGACAACTTTAAAAAGCTCATTTACATATACCGAAATAAAGGGAAAAAAGCCTTCAAAAGCCTCCCGGAGTCAATATGGGCGACCTTTTAATGCATAACTGCTGTTCCGTTTCGAAGCAGCTCTGGATGTTCACTTTTTTTTCGCTCTCGTGCCCAATTCAGGTGGCCGGCGCGTTGTTCATTCAATTTTGTAATCAATTCCTCCTCCTACTAAATACCCGTCGGTCGTTCCGATTGTCGGTTGTTTGCAAAACTTTGTAGAATTTTAATTTATCTTTTAAATGCATTGCCACCGCCATGCGCTGACCGTTTTTTGCTGCTTCGATATCGGGATTTTTGTTTTTCTTTTTTTTTTCAAGCCAGTGTTTCATTGCTACCGAGTTGGTATACATAAAATAAGTTTTAATTATTCTTTGGCACGAACGGCCGCTTCTGTAATTTTCGCTCTCTTTCGCTATCAATTTGCATTTCACAAGCTCAGCTACCGATTTGGTTGGCGTTTTTTTTGCGTTCCTTTCCTCTCAACCATTCTTTCATCTCATCTTGCCAATAACTCTGTTGCCAGTGACATTATCAAAAGCGCAGCGACGATTCATGTTCCGATAAGCATATTCATCTTTCAGCGGGTTTCTGTTTATTGGAAGAACATTCAATGAATTCGAAAATTATTTAAACTATCAAAGTTCAGAAAAAATTTACAATTGATTTTGAAGTTCAAAATCCATAACGAAATAAAACATTAAAATTGTATAATCGCTGAAAAGTGTTGTTAGGTGGATGAATCACGGGTAGATTTATTTTCTTCATTCTGAACCTCAAAGCACAAGTGCGTCGGCTGCTTCCTTTTTCATAAAGCTTATTAATTGGGCCTTCATTAACATTCTGCGGAAGCGTTTCGCGCAAATCGCGGTCCTCGATGAGCTACCGATTACCAATCGACCGCATTGTGTGGCTGGAATTTGGATTAATCTCGAAAAACTCCAATCAACGGAACCGGTACCTAATCTTTGCGCCACATTCATTTCCACCGAAAGAATGCTTACTCGATTAGCACGTGCTCGTGTGCTTTTCCCGCGAAGTCCGTTGAAATATTTCTTCCGTCAACCAACTATAGCTCGAGCGTTTGTTAAGCGTTTATTCGGGGGTAAAACGCATGGAATCGTTCTCAACATCACGGTGTGTGTGGCTTTGCTGATTTATTATAGCGACACCTATGTATCAGGTGTAGAAGTTTTCGGGAGTCGAACCTAGATGACACTGTACGGGAATTTGAGATTACCTCGACTATGAGTGAATTATGGAACTGAAACATTCAGCAGTTTTAACATCGCAAGATTGGTGTCTCTAATAAGGAACTGAAGCGTTCCCAAATGGACAAAAATCCTCGAATGATTTTTTGCAAAATAACTTCAGATTTTTTTTTTCAAAATTATTGCTAAGATGGATGTAAATAATAATTCATTTAATTTATTTTAAAGTCATGTTTCATATACCGAATTTTAAAATAATCATTATGGAAGAGGTCAAATTAATTTGTTTATAAGTCTTCAAATGCAAACACCACATTGAAAAAAAAAACATCGGAGCCTTTACCTATCTAAGATTTCAATCCAATAATATGTATTACATATGTATTATTATTAGTTACATAAATAAATCATAATTCACTTATAAAAAGTTTTTTTTTAAATTATAGTCGTTTTACTACCTTTATGACATGCGCGACATAGTATAAATGTTACAGTTGGCGGACAGTTATTGAAAATCTTACGTGGAACAACTGTATTCGATGTTTTACTCGCGCCCTTCCTAATAAACGAATTTTAAATCAAAATCTAGGATCGAAATCTAGGGCCCGAATTCGCGGACTTTCGCTAAGGAGGCAACTGACTTATTAAAAATTTATTCGTACGGAATCAATAAAAATGAAAATCAATTTCACAAAATTCAATTAAGGGAGAGTGGGGAAACGTGGATAGTATCTCAGCTGTGTATTGAGGTAAGAATCTCAATCCAACAATCCCCAGGATTGTTCGATCTTCAAAAGAAGATCGATCTCCAAGATTGATTCAGATGAACTGTCGTAAGATTGATCCACCTAAATAATCGGAGCCTTCTCTGATAGATCGATTTTTTCTATTTTTTACAAAAAATTTTCTTTAAAAAAAAAACATTCAAAGATGTATTAACATTTTATCACTTTTACCTCTGGCTAAAATAAACACTTAAAAACACTAATGACAATGTTTGTTCTTGTAGGGGAGATAAGGGCATAACGAGCACCCAGGGCATAATGAGCACTACTTTTTTCTACAAAAGTACGTATTTTCTTAAATAAATTTTCATGAGAATTTGTTTCGTATTTCCTATAGCATTAATTTTTCACAAAAACAGGAATCTCCTTATCATCTTTACGGAGATATTTAAAAAAATCAGCTAGGTTCTCGTAACGAAAATATTATAATTTTTGAGCATCACGAAATAAGCGCTTATGATCTTAAAATCACCTTGATCTGTAATGTACGCACTGCAACATGATGTACACATTATTTCTCAATTTTTACCATCATAAAATTTTTGATTAAATTTGTTGACTCAGGGCATATAGAGCACCATTGATTGAGGCAAGATGAGCATTTTCTGCCATAGAATCTAGCAGCGAATTAAAATTAATTTATAGAGTCACAACTTGACTAGTTTACATCCGACGATTAAGCTTATTGGTAAGGTGTCGGAGAAATAATCAAAAGAATAGAGTTCGATTTCTGTTCGAGGTAATTTTTTTCCAATTACAATTACAATTACAATTTGATTGTTACATTATACGGCTAGTAGCACCATCCGCCAAACAAAGCACATAATGCACCATAATGTATGAGCGTGCGTGAATTGTTTGTATTCTACCTAAACAGACCTAGATTATTTTGTTATTGCTCACCTGATTTCATCGATTTGAATTCACTGCTAGATTCCCCGGCAGAAAACACATCTTGCCCTGATTAATGGTGCTCATACTGCCTCAGAGGAGGTTCTCATTTTGCTCATACAGTGGCTGGTCTTCAGCTTTTGGCTAAAATTTTTAAAATGCATTTTTTAACGTTTTCATCTAGTTTTTCAAGTTTCAGCCCGTTAGGAAATATGCTTTTCAAGTGTCTAAACACGAAACAATAATGTAACCTCCATATTATAGATATTTGCTATGGTTAAATAAGCGTTTTCCTTAAGGTGGCCATTATGCCCTTATCTCCCCTACCGCTCAAAAGTGATTTTTATCCGTTCGTGAACCGAATAACCTCAAATTTTTCATAAAAAAAATTTCATATTAAAATCACACAAAACAAACGGAAATACGAGAAAAAATTATTTTAACAGATTTTAAATAATTTTGAATATCAATTATTATTATGGAAAAAGTGTTAATTTTAACAACTGTTACAAAATAATTCACAAAAAATGTATGGATTGCTCTTTTCAGCAATTTCCATGATAGGTTTTGAAGTCAACAAATATTGCTTCACTGTGTAGAAAAATAAATTTGTTTAAATTCGATGGAGTTATTTTTAACAAGGGATCAAAACCAGTCGCACATGATTGATATCACGCCACGAAAAAGGAAATTTTATTATTTGACGGAAAAATTAGAAAATTTTCTAACCAAAAGAAAAAAGATCTTCTTTGGAAATGACGAGAAATTTTTTGTTAATTAATTTTTTTGAATGATTCCTAGTTTTTAGAGGTTAATAAAAAATTTTGGAATTTTTTTTTGTGAGTATCTAAATAAATATTTTGAGAATCAGCAATATTTTTAATGTTTGATCCCACATAAAGTTGCTATGTAAGGACGAGCCAAAGTAAGAAAATTTAAAAAAGGGAATGAAAATTTTATATTCAACAAATCGGAATAACACTTTTGAAATCAAACCCAAAATTTGCAGGCTAAAAATAATGGTTCAGAATAATTTAAAATTTGGTGACATGAATCCATGTTTGGTATGAACTGAGTTAATTTACTTCACAACTAAAAAAAGACATAAGTTTGCTTATTATTGTTCAATCAGAAAGCTACATGAATTATGGGTAATTGTTTTGCCTATAACTTATTTGAAAACATCGATATTTCGTTTCCACAGAGAGAACAGTTTATTAGGTGATATGTACTGAAGTCAATTCTAGCGTGAATTGCAACACATTAGTAAACCCCACACTGAAAATAATTTTCACTTCAAATATAAGTGACTTCCGGAGTCACGTGAATTTTAAGTGACCGTCAAGTGATTTTTTTTTTAAGTGAGCGGTCAAGTGAATTGAAAGTGATCGAGCATCCGGATTGTAAGTATTTGCTCAAGACATCCAAATTTGTCTGTGTTTTTTTGTATTCGAGCAGATAACAATATTTTTTTTTTCAAAGGATGTATTTATTTAAAACAATTTTAACCAATCAGACATTCCGAATTAGATTTTAATTCATTTGTTTTGTCTTTTGAAGAAAAAAATGTCCTGATTCCGAGAAGCAATACCTAAAGCATGGATCACTACAAATCTGGACGCATTAAAACGGGTCTATCTCGGAGCTATATAAACGAAATAAAAATTGTACTTGTATTTGTACTTGAAATGTAGGGTTTTTATTGCACTTTAAAGGAAATATAATAAAAAAATTATTCCGATGTTGTTTTGATGAATTTTCGAACTTTTGGTTGAGTATCACTCATTATAGTTTGAACACCCTATTCGCTGACCTCAGCGGCCATTTTGTTCCACAATCTCTTCATCTCTGTTGCTTCCAGAGTCGTCCTACCATTCTTCTTCATCTTCTGCTTGACAACTGCCCAAAATTTTTCGATAGAGCGGAATTGGGTGGGTTGATGTCCTTTTCGACAAAATCCACCCGTTGGCCCAATACCACTGTAGAACCTCCTAGCTGTAGTGGCAGCTTGCCAAATCTGGCGAAAACCCAGTGCAGTGACCAGTGCAGTGTACCACTGCAGTGGCTTTACATAAGTTTTGGCCAGAAAGCTGCCCAAAATCCATCTTCACGTACGTTTCGTCATCCATGAGGATGCAACCGTCGAACTTCGTTGGAATCTTCTTGTATAACTTGCGGGCACGTCCTTTGGCTACTAAATTCTGCTTCAATGTTCGGTTTGGTTGCTTACTGGTCCGATAGGATCGTATTCCTTCGCGTAGACGAATTCTGCTGACGGTGCACCGGTCGGCGTTGAATTTCTTGGCAATGTTGTAGTCCGACTACCCTGTGTTTGCCTTGATCGTTCTCAACACCTTCAAATGCAGTTTCCGATCTTTAATTCCACTATGACGCTTGGTATGAACCTGCCGATCTATAGTACGCATCTCACGAAAACGTTTGAGAACGCTACACACGGTTGATTTGACCATTTTTAACGATTTCGCGATTTTTGAACCCGACCACGTCAGGTTTTTAATGTGGGTGTTCAAAATTTATTTTCATCTCGCGGCTTCCATCACGTGTAACTTTTTTGAAACAAAACGAATCGTAATGAAATTTTCAGCACTGGTAGAAGAAACATTCCTCTACAAAGTGCTGCCAAAACATTCCAGATCCGACAACTAGGAGCACTATGGTAAAATAAATAGTGCGTCCAGATTTGTAGTGATCCATGCTTTAATCATCGCGAAAAGCCTCTCTGGCACCTATTTTGTATCAGAATCCGAAAAATACTAAAAAAATATAAAAGATACAACTATTGATTGATTTATTATAATAACTTACAATAAAACGTTCTCATAAAAATTGCAACTTTTTCCTATCTCCAGATCTAGTTGCTTTTTTGGTGAATCGCTGCAAGTTCCAAGCGACATTGTCAACAAGCCCCGAATAATATATATAGAATTACTTTAAATACGACAAATTAATATTTTGCTCTTCTTGCATGTTCCGTTGAGTTCAATCGAAACTGTTCTCTGTGCTTAAAATACAAGTGATCAATGAGTGGATATGGGATCGTCATTGTTGGGCCATCAATTGAACAAAAAATAATCAAATTGTGTTGTTAAAATGATTTTAAAAATGATTTTATAAAAAGGTTTTTTACAGAGCATCTGTATTCGTGGTCTATTCTTGGGTCTAATTTATACAAGAATTGAACCAAAGAAATTAGATCCGATCCAATGAAAAAACTGGCTACTGCACTCGTGTTCCATTAACTGTCAAAAGGTTTAGAACTGCGTCAAATTGGATTCAAATCTCATCAGTTTTGGATCAATCCTTATACCAACTCTAAAAAAAGTTGAGTTGAAACTGGTAAAATGGATCACCAGTGCGGTTACTCGGGTCGGAATTATGGTCTAAACCGGCTGTTTGGACAACGGATACAGGTGCTCTTAAATACGATTTAAAATCTTTAAAGTGAGTGTTCATGCAATTATGGTAACTGATAATTGTTTGTTTGTTCGACATTGAATAAGATGCTGCAAGCTTTGATTTTCATGGAACTCTTCTAGATTAAGCTTGCCAGATTGCCCGGCTTTATCCGGGTTTTCCCTGATATTTGATGCAAAATTTCGAGAAAGTCCGGTCCGGCCCGGTTGCTCGGATATCGTGAAAAAAGTCCGGATATTGCCCGGATTTTTTCACAATTTTCACAAAGAAACCAAAAAAAAAACAAAGTTTTTGAGTAAGTTTCTGCAAAATCGATTATCGGTATGGATATTTTCAACGGTTTTTTCAAATAATTTCGCTGATTTACTTTTATAAAACTTTAAATATTTAAGTGTTCCAAAAAGTTGTTGGAAGTCTGCAATTACATTAACAAAATATTAATTTCTATTTTTTTTGCATTTTTTCTTTGCTTTTATAAATAACTAGCTGATTTACCCGGCCTTGCTCGGGTTTGCAAATATAAATCAAAATTAGTCGTTTGACTTTACGAAATTTTGGTAGCTTTATAGCTTTATAAATTTATTATGAGAAAATTTTACCCATACATTTTATGCCCACCCCTTCTTAACCCTTCGTTTCATAAAGTTACAAATATGCAACAATTAATTAAAACTGCTCTAAACTTCACATTTAGCTAAAAAGTAAATTTTTTTTTCGATGGGAATAATATTTATAATTTCAAGATCACGTTCCATTAAAAAAAAAAAATTTTTAGTGTTTATAGGAACCAAAAAAACCCACTTGAATCTGAAAAATATGGAATGTGGAAAAAGCCTAATTTTTCAAATTTTTGGCCTAGTGTAATTCATATTGAGAATTTTTTTTCGACTCGAAAAAAATATTTTCGTATTCCCACTAAAGTAATTTACATAATAAACAAAATTTGAGATTTTTTTTTTGTTTTTTTTCTGATATAATGGGTTTTCAATAACTGTTGCAAATATGCAACACCATGCAACGGTAGTACCCTAGGTAGTTATATGGGTTCCATAGTGTGTTTTCGAAAATTTCATCGTTAAACAGTGTATTTGTTTCCCGATGACAATGTTTTCGTTATAAATGATTTATTATCATGTTCAGGCCGTATTAAGAGGGGAGGGGGATGAGAAAAATTGCCCCCCCCCCCCCCTGAATAAAGAGGGCCCCCGAGGTGAAAAAAGAAAAGTTTTGCTCTAAACCGTTATCAAAACTAGAAAAATATTATAAAAAGTTCAAAATTTATCAAACTTTAAACTTGGACGGGTCCGAATAATTAACTTATTTAGGATTTGTAATTCAGCGTATGTAAAAC
Organism: Uranotaenia lowii; assembly: GCF_029784155.1. Taxonomy (NCBI): domain Eukaryota; kingdom Metazoa; phylum Arthropoda; class Insecta; order Diptera; family Culicidae; genus Uranotaenia; species Uranotaenia lowii. Next base: position 188,863,292 of record NC_073691.1, on the reverse strand, counting down.
ACATTATTTTGATTTTTTTTTCCGCGGCCCATTGGTATAACAAATACATATTTTGAATAAAAAAAAATGTCGGATGCCTTCACAACTTGCAAAATAAGCATACACAAATTTTCAAAAGTTCTATATTATTCAACGTGATTCAAACTCAAGTACGGGGCTTTATCCAGAGAGATTAAAAATCTAAAAACAAACAACGAATACGCTTTTTTATTTTTCCACTTGAAAATTCAGTACTATCTGCCAACATTCGATAACCGAGGTTTGAAGTATTGTTTTGCTTTTTTTTTCTTAAAGATGAAGGAATGATTTGATTGAAAATTACAATGCTCATTATTTTTTACTAAAGTATGAGCCGTTTCTTATTATCAATCGACGAAAAATGCTCTTTATTTATACTATTTAACCTTTTCCTGGAAGCTCTGGAAGTTGATTTTAAATTGAAACTTTTTGTTCTCGAATTTAGTTTTATTTTATTTCTTTTTTATTCTTAAACGGATTTCAAGTTTGAATTCTAATTTTAGAATCATGTTCCAAATTCTAATGCTCATTCCGAAGAAATCTTTATTGTTCTTTTAATTTTGCCAACAAATGATATTTAATAGTTTAATGTAATTTGTAATTGGATCATTCCTTCAAAACTAAATTGAGACTTTGCTCTTCAATATCAAGTTTGTTTATTAAAACTGGCATATAGTTATGGTATGATTTAAGATTAAGAATCTTTATCAGAACCAATTTGAATACGTTTTCGGAATTGATATGTGTTGATTTGTTCAAGGTTATGTTCAGAAAAGTTGCATAGGTAAGAAGCTTTCCATTTTGCCGCCGGTCGTGGCCTAGAGGATAGCGTTCCAGCCATCTAAGCCAGAGTCCATGAGATCGAATCCCGATCACGACACATATAGTGCTCTTTCCGTGGTCTGGTGGTAAGATGCTAGCCATAAAATCCTTGAAAGATGTACGCCTTAGAGTTAAGTAAATTAGATCTCTTCAAAGAAACATGAAGTTTCACTGAGATCCTATATGTGTGTGTTCGTTTTTTTAGCACCTTCAAGCAAACGTAAGAAATAATTTCCTCAGTAGGTGGTATATTATCGCATAACTACTCCTAGCTAATTTCTCGAGAGTCTTTGTAGTCTAGTGGATAAGCTGGCGCGAGTCTGGTTCCGATGTGCCAGGCTGGGTTCGATTCCCGGTATCGGCGAGACAACTTTTGGGTTCGAATCCCATAAGAAGCCGACAGGTAAGATGTGTTTACTCTTATAACTGATTATATGAATGTTTAACCAGCTGCCAGCTGGCCAGGTATATGCACGGATGCCGGAATACCTCTAAGTAACCTGATTGACTCGTTCTTTCAAAATATACCTACATACGAAGCCATGGGGTCGGTCCCAGAATGCATGAGAGCACATACTTAGGCAGAAACTGCGGTGAATCCGTGCACCCATGGTGGAAAACCAACATACATAACTACTCCCAGATAAATTCTTAACTTTCCGGTGTCCAGAAATCTAGATTTGCGAAGTTCCTGTGCGAAAACTATGATTAGTGCAAAAGAAATTAGGAATAAGCATTTATTTCCAGTTGTCAAGTGTGAAGAAAAAAAGGTGTAACCGTTTCATGTTGTTGCAAATATGCAACAATTAATATTTTTGCTAAATAACCGAAATATGTGAAAATAATATTTTTTCCTTATTTTTCCCTTCATGTATTCATCATTGCGCACTATTGAGAATTTTTTCGAGAAAAAATAAAAAATCATGAAATGAAGGGTTAAAGGAAGCTTTAATAGCTTTGGCTTTCTATTTTTTTGATCTTCAAATGATTAAACTATTTTTATCTTTCCCACCCCCCGTCTAATGAAATCTCTTTTGGAGATGATCTCCTCAGACGCTATATGCCAAATGCTCCCCCGTATGCTATATTCAAGTTTTATTTGCCCAGAAAATTCTAAGAAGGCTTCCGAAACTTGCCGCAGCTCGTGGCCTTCAAGTCTTCCAAGCCAACGGCCATGAGTTCGAACACATTGATGATCAACATTTATACAAAAGTCATGCATTGACCGATAAAATTGAATTGTATAAAACTTATAACTCATACGTAATTTCAAATTAAGTTTCTTGCGTTGGATTTGGTTTTTTTTTACTGATAATGCACGTTAAATTTTTGAGTCCTCCATTTAGATTTCACGGCGGCTTTGAAAGCGTTGAAATCACAGCTCTCAACTTATAACTCTGAATTTAATTATTTTATCTTTCTCTATGAGGAATTTTAAAAATACGAAAATAGTTGGTTCTAAAAAGCTTGATTTTAAGGAAATAGCTTAATATGTTTTCAGCCCTCAATCCAAATTCATAATGAAGATAAATCATTGCATCCATACTTCACACACTGCATATTCTTATAGACTCCAAAGCCCTGCAGCAGTGCAGTGGTAGGGAGTACTTTGAAAACCACTACAATTCAAGAAAATTCATACTTTACAGGTTAGTTGTATTTTTCAATCCGAAATGTTAGCTCATTATTGCATCCAAAATTCTCGTACTACCGGTACCACGTGCTTTCAGCAGTAGAAGGTACAAAAAACACCCGCCAAAATTTCCCCTTTCAAATTATTAACGCTAAGCAAGCTATGATTTGCTTTCCAGTACCTACACGTGAACTCTGAATAGTCGTTTCTTACGCCCTGCTCATGGTGAAAACAACCCGCCAAAGGAAACGAAAATCGGCTGCCAAATGGGTGCCATGACTTTTGATTTGTGGGAATAAAATCGAAAGTTGTATGGGAGGATCCCTTTTCTTAGATGGGAGGGGCTCAAAACTATTACTAAAACCTTACCATGGTCCAAATACATAACTGTACCAAATTTCAGGCTGATCGGTTAAGCGGTGTGGATTTGTATAAGGTGCATACAAACAAACATATATAGTCCAACTCATCTTTATATATTAGACTAGCTGATTTTACCCGGCCTTGCTCGGGTTCGCATAAAATATAAATCAAAATGAGTCGTTGGAATTTTCGAAATTTTGGAAGCTTTGTATA
>NC_073691.1:188797951-188859743 GCF_029784155.1 Uranotaenia lowii | reverse complement strand
TGCTAACTGCTGACCAACATGAGGGCTGGAACAAAAATCAAATTCTTTTCTTGTCATGCCCTTCCCCCTTCGATTTTCCTAACCCCCAAGGGGGCATAAATAAAGTTTCAAGTATTTCATTTAAAATTCGATAAATTGATTGCACAATCATACAATTATATGAGCATGAAAAAAACTGTCGAAAATTGAAATTTATCATCTCTCTGTGTTTTTAAATTAAAATAAACCAATTTTCGAATAATAACAAGAGCAAAAGAACATAATATGGAGAATGTAAGTTATTTTTCTTTATTTCTTAATTTTGGTTAAAAATTTACTAGATTTATCTGTTTTCTGCAAAGTAGATATTATGCAAATTCGTTGAAAAAAAAAACTTTGTGCGATTCATTCCAACTTGTTGTTTTTGCATATTTTTCACTCTCCTCGTATAAAATTTTTAACCAGATTCTCCTCCAACTTGCTGGAGCATTGTCAAATAAGGACATTTTTACAATTTCTTTTGGAAAACGAAGGCTACAATAAATTATTAACAACTTAACAATGTCAATTTATTCTATGGTGATTTTATTTTATTTCATATAAACTGATCTATACACTGCAAAAAATCTACACATTAGCGGTATGTGTCAACCTATATAGATTTTTGCAATTTGACTCCATTTGAAAAGTATATTTCGGCATTTCATAATCATATGTGACACATAAAGTTACAAAATTCCACACATAGCTGTTATAAGTGTACTACCCGCTTGGTAAACGCCTAAAGTAGGCAATGATTTGTTTTGTGGGGATATGCAGGCGCTTTTAAATCAACTGTGGTTTCGGAATATTTAGATCCATATATTTATTTAAACAATTTTTGTTCACTTAAAATGGTTATTATTCAATCTAAATGTACTTAACTTTTGTTCATTTATGTCATTGTTGGATCATCGTCCGACTTTTTTCGTTCCGTGGTCCCTGGACTAATGTCATCCGGCCCCTCCTATTAATGCTTGCTTCGTCGTCATAAAAAGTGGAATTGTCTGACCATGTCCTGTCCGACCTGTCTTCTGGAAGAGGGTACAGTGTCTAAATGATGACAAAAAAACTTTTACTACACGTACCGAAAGAAGAATTACAAACTAACCATTAAATTATAGATCCCGATCCGTAAAAAGCTGCTGATCGCTGCAATACTTGCTGCAATGGGGTAAACAAAACATAAATAATTATATTCCAACCATAAAATAATATCATTACAATTAGGGGAGATGAGGGCATAACGAGCACCCGAGGCATAATGAGAAGTCCATTTTTCTACATAAGTACGTATTTTCTTAAACACAAATTTTCATGAGGACTTGTTTCGTACTACCTATAGTATTAATTTTTCACCAAAAAAGAAATATCCTTTTCATATTTACAGAATATTAAATAATAACCAGCTAGGTTTTCAAGCGACGAAAATATTATAATTTTGAGCACCACCAAATAAGCTTTTATGACCTTTAAATCATCTTGATCTGAAATGTACGCACTGCAACATGATCTACACATTGTTTCTAAATTTTCAGCATCATAAAATTTTTGATTTTTCACTTTAATCAATTGTAAAACGCGTTTTTACTTTAATTTGTTCACTAGAGGCGAACAGAGCACTTTCAATGAAGGCATATTGAGCATTTCTGCCGGAGAATCTAGCAGCGAATTCAACTCGATGAAGTCAACTGAATAATAGAGCTACAGCTTAACTTGTATCGTCTGACGATTTGGCCTGTTGGTTAGATGTCGGAGAGATAATCAGTAGACTCGAGTTCGATTCCTGTTCGAGGGGATTTTTTTTTGCACATACCATTCATGATTGATTTTTTTTATTGTTACATTATACGGCTAATAGCATCAAAGCATCATCCGTCAAACAAAACACCAGAAACATAATGTATGGGCATGTGTTAATTCTTTGAATTCTACAAACAGACCTAGTCTATTTTGTTTTTGCTTTGTTTGATGAATCTACGCCTCACCGTTTAGTGCAATCATGATCATAAATGATAAATGAAGAAAAAAAAAATCACCTCCATCAGGAATCGAACTCGAGCCTACTGATTATCTCTCCGACATCTAACCAATAGGCCAAATCGTCAGACCATACAAGTTGAGCTGTAGCTCTATTACTCAATTGACTTCATCGAGTCGAATTCGCTGCTAGATTCCCCGGCAGAAAATGCTCATTATGCCTTCATTAATGTTGCTCATACTGCCTCGGGGGGTTTCTCATTATGCCTCTACAGTGACTGGTTTTCAGCTTTCGGCAAAATTTTTTAAAATGCATCTTTAAACGTTTTTATCTACTTTTTCAAGTTTCATCCAATTAGACAATAGACTATTTGAGTGTCGGAACACGAAACAATGATGTAATTCACATATTACAGCTGTTCTCTATGGTTAAATAAGCATTTTCCTTAAGGTGCCCATTATGCCCTCATCTCCCCTACTTACATAATAATGTTTGGTTCAACACAAATCCAAATTTTTCCTTTGTCAACATCACGTGTTTTTAACGAGGTAGCCATTTTGAATATGTGAAAACTTTCAAAGACAAAAATTATTGAATTTATGTGCAACAACATATCAACAGTGTTCGGCATCGCTAATTGAAAAATTAGCGGCGCTAATTAAAACGCTAACTAATTCAAATGTATCGATCGCTAATTAAAACCGCTAAATAAGCGGAAAAAGTTATCGCTTCAAGCTTAAAGCGCTAATCGCTAATCGCTAACTGTTGATAAACAATAACGTAAACAGAATGGCAACAGCATGGATTATGGTTGCATCTCAATTCGTTTGCTCAAATACTTTACAAACATAGTGAAGATTGTTTATTGTGCCCAGTCTGATGAAAAATCTTTAACCAGGTTTAACTTTTTTTCAAACTTTCAAAATAGTAATGCAAAATTCTCATGATAGGAGATTTGCCAAACGTGTATCTAAAAAACTAAATGAAATAAATGTGCAAATTCGTTCTATGGTGATACTATCTTATTTTTATTTTACCTGATTTGAAATACTTATAAAAACTGCTTTGTGAAAAGTAAATACCTCATCCACTTAAAACAAGTTGTAAAAAGCGAATTTTCCAGCATTTATAATTCGAGACTAGCCGTGTGAGATAGTAATGTGAGATCTAAAAAAAATAAGAAATTGGAACAGCTTTTGAAAATCCATCGATTAACCTAAAAAGCTAATTTCAACAAATCACTGCATGTGGACGACCATGCTAAAGTCATGTAAAATATTGTACTTGATCAATATTTTACATGACTTTAGCATGGCCGTTTACTGTACTTTTGCAAGCAATAAACAGTATCTAAAAATTGACCTTCTAGCTTTGAATTATATAAATGATGTTTAAAATAGTTTAATGCTGTTTAACAATATTTATTGAATTGTTTATCTGAGAATGTTGAGAAAAGAAGTACTTTAAGAGAAAAAAAGTTAATCTGTATGAGGCAATTCTGCCCTGAGACCATTCGAAGTGACCATTTTCACTTGAAGCGCATATTGGTGTAAGAATGATGTCCGATGCCTCCTTTACTTGTCAAATGACAAAAAGTCTTCTTCGATCAGTAATAATTTGTGAATTTGAAACAAGTAAATGGAAGTTAGCGTTCTTCATTTAGCGGAACCAAAAAATAGCGAAACTTTTTAATTCGCTAGCTCAATCAAAATTTAGCGGCAAAATTAAACCGCTAACAAAAAGTTATCGGACTAACTAGCGATTAGCGGATTAGCGTTTTTGTGCCGAACACTGCATATCAACTTTATATGTTGAACATATAAACCTTATGTGTGACATATGAATATCATATCAATCAAATAATATCAATGTGTCATGCGGTTTTAAATAGTTATGTGTGGGGGAAATATAGCTACTAAGTGTGGAATTTTTTGAGTGTAAAGTTTCTAAAAAAAACTGTATTGTAAAAATTAAATATCTCAATCATAAATAGTTTTATAATGTTTAACACCTTTTATTTTATGTTCTTCTGTAAATGTCGCGAAAAAAGTGCTATAATAGCACACATAAAAATGACACTAAATACATCTTTCTTCTAACTTCAGTACGCATTCCTCCTTGATTATTGACAAAAAATTTAATCTATTACTAATAATTCGGGAGATTGAAATAAATATATGGGAGCTAGCGGTCTTCCATTAGCGGAACCTAAAAATAGCGGAACTTTTTAATTCGCTAGTTCCATCAAAACATACATACATTCAGGCGTCATTAAACAGCGTTAAGTTAAACAGCCTCAGCCCAGGAAGTTCAATGTGTGTGAAACTATATTCGAATAATAAAGTACCGCGAATAACCATTCACTGTTTCCGTTGATTTTGGCACACGATTAAAGCTTAAATAAATCATACAGAAAAACCGGTCACCAAAGAACAGCAGGGCGTTTAGGGATAAATGATACTTCAATTTTCTAAGCACGTTTTTCATAAAAAATAGTCAACTATACAAGATTCGCACGATTACCAGAACGAAGCGAAATCTCATGTAGCACCGAAGGTTCAGTACTTGTAGCCGAAGCAAGGCATCATGTTTACCTTTCCAATAACTTGGCTGTCTGTCAGATTGGTGGTCTCGTTCTAAGAACTTGCCAACGATGATTCCCGGTAGCAGCCAGGAAAATAGTTAATCAAAAAGGTAAGCAATGGCGGCAAACCGGTAGCCGCTTTTTGGAAATCTCATTAAAACTAAGAGGATTCGACAAACGCCCGGACCAGAGCAAGTCCGGAACGGGTTAACACCGACCTATGCAATGATGCTGCTCCGGTAGCTGTGTTTATCCATGAAAAATAGGTCGAAATTAACACCTCAACTCGAAATAAATTAAGTCATTAGCCATGCTATCGGAGGAACCAAAAAACAAAAAAAAATCCGTCCTGGACCTCAAAAAGCTGGTAGCAAACGGCCGCCGCAATGGAATGAAACCTTTAAAACAAGAGGAAAAATCGGTAGCAATTTCACCTTCCGATTGTAGTCACAAAACATCAACGGACGGCCGCCAGGGGGAAAACAAAACTTGAAAATAAAAGATCAAACAATCGGGCCCGGCCTTTGCAATATCGATTTTTATTGTCGGGGTCTAATCCGAAATCAAAACAGGTAGCAAACAGCCATATTTCCTCGATTTTTTTCCTCCATCTACCTTTAAACATGGGTATTGGGTAGCTACTTGTTCGATTGCTGTCGTCGTCTTCGTCATCATCATCATCACCATCAACAACAACAACGTCGGATGTTTCTCTTGGCGGAGGTTTGTTTTGTTTTGCTTCCCTGACGACGGACGGTGGGTCAATAATGGCGGCATTCCTTCAAAGGCGAGATGAGACCCACCCGCCTTCGTGTTAGTCTGCGTCAGGATACGGCCATTTCTCGGGAACCTCGGGTTTGCTAAATAGTAGCAAGTTGCCGCCACGGATTACACACGCCCCGGAGGTCCCGCTCCCACGCACACGCTCCGATGTTTGGCTTTGTAGTTTCTATTAGTTGTTTGTTGAAATAATTTTGTGCTCATTACTACCGCTTTTACTCTGTTTGGATACGGAGCGAATCTTGATTTTTTTTTTCTATTTCATTTTTCCAGGTAAGAGTTCGGCCTTTTTTCCTGTTCGAATCCGTTCGGTAAATAGATGCGCGCTTCCTCCGGTTCACGGAAATCTAAACTTTCGACTCGAATCGAGCATGGCTGATGTTCTTTTGAACTGGATAATCACCCCTACTGTTTCATTAATAGATAAACGTTTTTCTAAATAGTCCAAAAGCAAGCAGCATGAATTTGTTGTCCGAAAAATCGCAACCGTAGTTTCTAGAACCATACTGGTGGACATTAGTTCTTAGCTGTCCTGTGCACCCCTAGGCAATCCACAGAAATGAATCCATTTGTGATCTTTTCTCTCAACGACTCGAGGCCTAACCCACCAAGAATCACTACGATCAAGGGTCGCTCATCTTCCCCCAGCGAGATGCAATGATCATTTTGACCGCAACTATTTATTCAGATTATATCAGATTATGGCAACGATGTTTTTTTAGATCGACTCTAAAAACTCCGGCGATAAAACGTGTATTGTAAATTGGTACAGAAAAACGAGCGTGAACCGATAATATAAACCTGTCATAAAGAAAATTTTCGACACATGACTAAATTTCAAGTTTGCCAGGAAAAACGCCAACGAGACGTGGGATTGTGAATTTAAATATCACCGCGCCAGCACTAAATTTTAAATACTTCGGAAGTTCGGACTTCCGACAGACTCCATTATACAAAGCCAGAGCTAAACTTCGCCGCTCATTTCAGGAATTTCCAGGTTGTCGGTTCCACAAAACAGCTTATGACTGCCGTAAGTGATATTTCTGCTGCAACATCGTAGCTCCGCGTAGATGACTACGCTTTACCATCAGGAAATTCTGGAGTTAGACAACAGTTGACGTCTGAAAGAGTGCTGATTGTGGAACATGATGCAGATGCAAGTAAGAACTGGAAGCCGCAAAACGAAAATTAATTTTGAAACTCACGTCAAAAACCCAATGTGGTTGTGGCATCCTGAATAGAATAGAAAACCCACGTAGTCCAGAGATGCCAATGTGCCTGATTTTTCAGGCATTGCCTGATTTTTCGAGGCTCTGCCTGATAACCTGATAAGCCATTGAATTTCCCTGATTTTTGAAAATATGCCTGATTTTGCCTGATTTTTGCGAATGTCATGAAAAATGGGTAGTAAGGAACTTGAGTAGGTACCATAGCTGAAGTGAAAAAGAGAAAATGTGGCTGAATCAAAGCAATCCAAAGATTCCCGTTAATTTTTATTTAAAAAAGGGATTTAAATGGAATCTTTCGATTGCTTGATGCTGTAGAATTATTCCACCAAGTAGGCTCATAACACATATTGGAGTGAAAATGTGGAGCGATGATCAAAAAAAAAAAAAAGGTCATCACTTTGAGTGAAATGTCCGTTACTTTAACGCTGCCTGATTTTACCTGATTTTTATTTCACCTGTTCCCTGATTTTAAAAAAAAACATGTTGGCAACCCTGACGTAGTCATATGAGTGCGCTAAGAGTTCGAGAGACTATAAATAGCCAGCAGCGACGAGAGCTCAGTCAGTCTAGAGAGAAACGGCAAACAGAAAAGATCGAGAACATCACATTGGCGACCCGTGCCAGGAGTCGAGTGCTGCCTCTCCTCTTGAAAGAGTTTAGCTTGGTGTTGGTCAGAGAGAGAGGTGGTGTCAAAACATTGCGCCAGGAACGATGGCGATGTCGTGTTGCAGTTCCCAGGATGGTGCGTGAGCCAGGAGGCGTATTTCGATTCCCCGATGCATGTTGCGGGATCAAAGTTGTGTCGATTTCCGAATGTGAGCGGTGTTGGGGCTATTGGACTTCCTGTACTGAGTTGCCTGGGATGACATGGAGTTGCAAGGAAGGGGGCTCAATGGGGCCCACTGTTTCTTAATGGAATGCGAGTGTGTTTTGGGGGATCACAAATATTTAGCAATGATGCAAAGCACTAGTCGAGTTAAGCTCAAGGCAGTGTATTTTGATGTAATTAAAAATTGTTGCAGTCGGGTTCGGCCCAAGGCGCAAAAAAAACACTAGTCGAGTGAAGCTCAAGACAGTGTTAATATTTTCAAACTGACGCAGTCGGGTTAAGCCCATGACGAAAATGAATACAAAACACTAGTCGAGTTAAGCTCAAGGCAGTGTATTTTGATGTTATTATTAAGCTCAAGGCAGTGTATTTTGATGTTATTAAAAAACACTAGTCGAGTGAAGCGCAAGACAGTGTTAATATTTTCAAACTGATGCAGTCGGGTTAAGCCCATGACGCAAAAAGAATACAAAACACTAGTCGAGTTAAGCCCAGGACAGTGTTATTATTTGATGATAGCTGCAGTCGGGTTAAGCCCAAGGCGCAAGAGCCAAAAAAATAATAAAAGGATTCAAAACTCTTGAGCCGAGTAAAATCTTATGGCCAGGTGTAGAAAAACAATTAAAATGGAAGGCGATGAAATGCCAAAACCATGAACAATTAAAAGCCTTTAGGTCAGGATGAAAAATAGAGATCAAAATGCAAAAACGAGTACGAAAAATGTTACCCATAGGAGGATAGCGAGAAAAAAAAAGAGAGTGAAAAAACTTCAAAAATAGAATGAACGTTAGAAAATATCTGTACAGACATCTGAAACTGGAACTGGTAGTGAAAATGGGAACATGGGTGAGAGAAAGAAATAGAAAGAGAAAGTGTTGAATAAAAACAAACGAAGTTAACAGCATTATTTGGGATTATTATATTTATTATTTTTATCAGATTATGAGATTGTGAATTATTTAATAGAATCAATTTTTGATCAAAGGGAGGATGTGGCATCCTGAATAGAATAGAAAACCCACGTAGTCATATGAGTGCGCTAAGAGTTCGAGAGACTATAAATAGCCAGCAGCGACGAGAGCTCAGTCAGTCTAGAGAGAAACGGCAAACAGAGAAGATCGAGAACATCACAGTGGTCAGGTTCAAAAATTTACAGCAAAGAGGTACTACAGTGATATCGAGACAATAGGGAGGATTTTGTCTAAAAGGACATCAACCCACCCAACTGCCCTCAATTACGCCCTATCGAAAAATATTGGGCAATTGTCAAGCAGAAGATGAAGAAGAATGGTAGAACGACTCGGGTGCAACAGAGATGTAGAGATGGTGGAACAAAATGGCCGTTGAGGTCAGCGAACAGGGTGCCCTATGATGAGTGGTATTCGCTAAAAGTTCGAGATTTCATCATAACCACATCTGAATATTTTTTTTTTTTCATTTTCGAAAAAATGCAACGGCTCACCGGCAGGACTTGAACCTGCAATCTGCGCTTCAGTACAACGGTGCGTTAGCCAATTTTACCACGGTCTTTTTCGAAAAATTCGTTATATTTACGGCTTATGTTCTTCGTTCTTTGATACCTCATGTTTCTCTAATACTCTAATACTCTAATACTAATTCTCTAATACCATCACCTACGAATATGTGTTTATTTTCAGGTACAAATATGTACCAAGCGATTTCATAACATCAGTACTGATATTTTTTGTTTTTTTTTAATGTGCTATTAAAGACCTACAGTTTGACTTCATAACATTTTGATTTCGTTTGCATAGTTAATGCCTTAAATGAGAAAGTTTCCTGCATAAAAAATTGAGATAAGCCACAAATTCGTATGCATTTTAATGACGTTAAATTGCAAGTACAGTAGCACTTCAATTTCGTACTGCCAGCGGGTTGTACATCTAACCGGATCTGTTTCTGATTAAGACAACGAACAATCTGAAAAGTAAATAAAGCATTTAAACACTGGGGCATTGAAAAGCTCATCTGCCGCCGTAATTCAAACGAGGAACCAGATCAAGCTAACCAACGCAACTTCTTACCAACTTTTTTGTGCCGATCCGGTCATATGCTCTTTTCCTTTGCTACTGATATTGGCAGACAAATTAGCAAACGGTTATACCTCAAAAGATGCGCATCTGAAAAAAAGTACCTCAATTTAGGTAAACTTCAACTCGTTACGAAGTAGAAGGTACATTTATTGAGTTTACCTTTTTTCTAGGTGAGTTTTACCTTTTTTATAGGTGAGTTTTACCTTTTCATTCAGGTACATTCACCTCACTACGGAGTATAAAGTACCTGTCAATAATTTACTAATTAGGTGAAATGTTAATAATAAGGTGAAATGTACTTTTTCCAGTTCGATTCAGGTAAACTTTACCTCGCTATGATATGAGTTTCACTTCGAAGAGGTAGAATTTACCATTTTGGTTTCACGAGCGTTCACCTTCCCAACACACATTTTGTGCTGGCAAAGGACTGAAAAAAACGTGGTTTAGTTTTTAATCAGCAATCTCGCTGAACGAAGGGCAACAAAATTCACTAAGAAGCGTGCTTTCAGCCCTTAATCATCTGGATTTGAAGAAGTTATCCAGTCAAAATGTCACTAAATGTCTATCGACGGAGGGACCGCAAAAAATTAATAAAATGACCAATGTCTTCCCTATGTTTGGCACCCATTTTTCCCATCTTTATTGTTTTCTTTTGTTTTTAACCTGCTCCGAACTTGAATCCCCCGCTTACTGGTCACATGCCGCAGTACGCAGAACCAACCATGAAGGCTGCGGCGTGACATTTTACCTTTTACAATTAAGGTGGTAAGGGATTATGGAAAATGGACACATAAATTTTCTTCAAAGAAACGCTAATCGATGAAGCCTTGAAAGAGGACGAATGACCAAGTTGGTTAAAATCCTCTATAAATAAACAAAAAAGAATAGAATAGATGGAGCCTTGAGTGTAAAATTGAACGCATTTTCGCTTGATGCCCTCCATCGAAGACATGTTAATCCTTCTCGTCTTTGACCATGCGCGGATCTACGGGGGGGGGTGATGGGGGTGATCACCCCCCCCCCCCAGGCGGAAAAAATAAATCATCAGTAAAATGTTCACAAATATTTTAACTCAATTTAGATGAAATATAACTTTTTCATGTGTCCAAATATCTTAACATTGATATTACCATTTTTACGCGTGTTTAAGAATTCAATAGTTGCTTAAAAATATGCTTGAATTGAGTATAAACAGTATGCGCATGAATATTTTCGTGGCTTCGGACGCGCGAAAAGGATTAAGCTTGCACCTCACTCCCTAAGGAATTTCCTTAAGCATGACAGCAGATTAGTCTCTGCTTTCAGGAACATGCATGCCACCGAAAATGATAAGGGGTAAGTACATACATCTGTAACTGAACCGTAAAAGCATCGAAATGGTTTCAAGTTCTACTAGCAAATCTGACCTCCAGAATGATCAGTCGTTTGCATCTGCTGCAGACCCATTAGTCTATGAAATAGATAAAGGATACTCAACTATTGATGATATCACAAAGCTTAACATTTTAACTGGACACTGGGTACCTCAACCACAATTTTCGTTTCCATACTCCGAGCATTTGAAAAGTCGAAGTGCAGAAATAGAAAAACCAAGGTGGCCAGCGAACCGGGAAAACCGGGAAAAAACCGGAAATTGAAAATAGGACCGGGAAAACCAGGAAAAAAACCGGGAATTTTAAATCAAAACCGGGAAAATTCTCTATGGATCGTTTTCCCCCTATATGAACCAATTGAATTCTAAAATAAATTCATTTTTTCGTTTTTTTTTTCTCAAAAGCGACATAAAATTGGGATCAAAATTTCATGGGGGAAATGTGGGCAAAAGTCGATAATTTCTTGAAAAACCGAGATTTTTTAGCTTAGCACATACCTTTTAGTGCTCTGGAGTGTTCGAGTTCCAAAATATATTGATTTTTTTTTTGTAAATTTACTAATTTTTGACACAAATTTTTTATAAGCATCAAAAACGCAAATAAACTTATGTATCTTTCATATGTTCGAAAAAATTGTTTTTCAGTTTTTAGAGCCGGCAATTTATAAAATTATGCGGGGAAAATATGAGAAAACAGAAAAATTCAAATTGAGTGGCCACCATGTTACATGGTTCATTAATAAAATGCCCAATAGGTAGAACGAGATACCAAAAGTTTGTGTGATTCTATTTAACATTTTGCGCCTTTACTGGCAATGGCATTCTTTATTGATTAGAAATTTGAAAAATACAGATAGTTAAAATGTATGAGCTAAAAATTACATCAAGATATTGTCACAAAGCTTATTTGAAAAGCAAATTCGAGCCTTAGAATAATTTTCAAAATTTGTATTAGAACTTCAAATTTAAAATTTGAATTACAATATTCAAATTTTCTGGTTGGATGGCAAACTCAGACTCAGAGTTTAGATAAACATGCCAAGTCCAAAGTCAAGCTCTTAGAACTCAGCCTCAGGCTCAAGTGTTCAAGACGAGAATCAAATCAAAATTTTAGAATAATAGGAGGAATAGAATTTAGTGGATTTTGTTCTCAAAATTGCAGAGAAAAAAATTAAATTAGAATATCGATCAGTATTATTCAGTTAAAATTTGAATCATAAATCTAAACTTAAAGTTGATAGGTTTTGATTTAAAGATCGGTAATTCATCGTTGATGATTATATTTCAAATTTCATAATTCAGAAACCAGAGCCCAATTATCAAATTCTGTGTTCAATAAAGTAATTTTAAATTGGAGCATCATCGTTTTAATTGAATCGAAAAAGTGTTGACAAAATTATCAAAAAAATTAGAGTTTTGCAGCAGATGTAGATTGAAATATGAAGAATCGATTGGTTTATGTACTTCACTCAAAGTTGGTAATTTTGGCACCTCACCCTCTGATTCTAAGGGTCTCAATTATATTCTTCATCCTTTGTTTAAACAATTTTCTGTAGAAATCCCAACAAACATCATCGTTGTCAGAATATTCTTACGTTTGACATTGAAAAAAGAGCTTATTTTAGTTTTAAAAAAATCCATCTTGTCACATTCATGTATTTCAAAACAGGGAAAATCATAAAATCTCGATCGAAAAACCGGGAAAAACCGGGAATTAAAATGGAAACTTGCCGGCCACCCTGCGATACGCAAGTGCAAAGCATTTGGAAACATTCAAAAGTTGCCTAGTTTTTTTTTCCAAAACTGAGCGAGGTTACTTTTGTAAAATTTGTCTGCTCCTTGTAGTCAACCTCACTGGTGGAGTTAATAAAACTGTTTAATTGTTAAATCTTGTAACTAAGCCACTGATTTGTTTTTAAAAATTCACAGCAAAAAAACGCTGTAAGTATTCGATAAGATATAAAGAGACGAATCTATTCAGCAAACCTCTTTAATAAAATTCAATATAATGATTAGCAATCTTTATTTTATTGGTCTAGCTACGTGCTTATTTGTGTTTTAAATGTTTATATAGTTTAGATTGTTTTTGATTCACGTCTTGAAATTCTTATTTTAATGGAACTTCATGTGAAAAATATGTGAAACTATTGAATAAAAACATTGACATTTCAATAAGAAATGAAGCAGCATACGGTTTAAAATTGTTACTCAAAAGAGAAAATAGTTCGATCAAATATTATTGAAACTTGTATAACTGGCCTTACCCGAATATTGTAATAGTTTCAAAATTAATAAGACGTAGTTTTAAGTTTAAACCATAAAACCAGAGATGCTCATTTGAGTAAGTTGAAATCACAGAAACAGATTTATTTATTTTCAAAAGTAAATTGCTTATGGATTTCTAATACGATAAAAATAAATAAATGGTCATTCCATATCCCCAACTAGATAAATAAAACGTAAATTTAACTTCATACCAGTGAAAAAAACATTTGTCTGCGTTTTGTCAAAGACTAAGCCAGCCACAAACAGATGTACAGAATTCTTTGAACAAACTTTTTTTTTTAAATTATCTTCAACATTATTTACATGTTGCTGAATTCTCTTTATCTTAATCATTAACATTTTCCTGTCACAATTTTTATTTTTCCTAATCACTCAAAAATTTTTGGCCATATTTTTTGAAAACTTACTAAATCACCCCCCCTAAGAGCAATCTCTAGATCCGCGCCTGTCTTTGACTGTCTTTTTGCTCTTCCGAAGCCCCCGCTTCATCATTGCTGTAGGAAGCCGGATATAATTCAAATACTTGAGGAATTTGGGTTTACGTCTTTATTCGTTACTGCCTTGAAAAGATCTGACAAGAATCCAATTATTACTTGCTAGCCTACTTATTTATTACTAAATCCTAACTCCTACATTGCCCAGTACTGCTCCATAAGGCGCAACTCCGGACAGTTTAGCGGGTTCATGTCCTTTGGAACAAAATGGACAGAATTGGCCTCATACTCCAGGTTACTTTTGGAATAGTGGCATGATGCCAAATCTGGCCAAAATAGCGGAGCTTGGTTGTGGCAAGAACGGCAAAAGGTACTCAGATTTGTAGATATCGCCATCTACCGTGCTCTTTGTCACGAAAGGTTCACTCCTTAGCACGCAAGAGCAGATGGCCTGATATTTGGAGGCGAACTTCGACATTTTCTTCTTCTTAAATTTGTTGTTCATATCAAACATGCTCTTGCCGGCGAAAATCGGCTTTTATATACGTTTCGTCGCCAAGCAGCGTCGACACAGCAGCCTTATTTTGTCAGCATCTTCTCGTAGAGCTTCCGTGCCCGAGTTTTAGCTGCGATTGTTTCCGCTTATCGTGGTTTGAGAAGTTCTGTACCTTGTTTGTATGTAGTCTCAAGGGGGTTTATATATAGGAGGTGTTCCCGTAAAGGCGCTGGACATCGAGATTCGGGAACGTAAGTGGAGATGGATTGGGCACACGCTGCGAAGAGATGAAAACGAGATTTGCAGAAAAGCGCTTGACTGGAATCCAGATGGGCAACGAAGAAGAGGCAGGCCCAGAAGCTCGTGGCGGCGTAGTCTAGCCGCTGAAATCCGCACAGTTGACGAGAACCTTGGCTGGCAGGAAGTGAAGACGCTGGCTCCGGATCGCCAGCAGTGGAGATCTTTTATCTCAGCCCTATGCGTCGGTCAATCGGCGCCGGACCCTTAGATAGGTAGGTAGGTGTTCCCGTATATCAAATTCACAATTCAACCATTTTGGCTATTTAGGCTATGCAACTGCGAAACTCATGGAGTTTGTTTACCAACAAACCACAGGAAAGCTGAGCAAATAATCTTCAACCTAGTCCACATTAGGCAACTCGGACTGCGATTTCGGTTGCTGAGACTTTGTTTTTGTTTTCATTTGATGATGTCTCGTCTCAAGTCTCCCGACAGATATGGGAGACCTTCAGTAACCAAGATGTAAACATAAACAAGTCTCAGCAACCGGAATCGCAGTTCAAGTTGCCGAGTGTGGACTATGCTTTATGTTTGTAACCAAACTCATTGAGAGCCCCGATCACTCCTCGCCTACTTACTGTGAAAGTCGGAGAATTTCTTTTAAAAAAAACCTTGATCCTGCTCTCTTATTTGCTTTCTGGAAGTAGCTCTGCGACATGTCAATCTTTTTAGCCAAATCAAGGCTTGAGACGCTAGGATGTGATTTAAGCTTCACCTTTCCCTCCGTCATTTTGTTCTTCGGTTCCGGTTTTCTTCCAGCTCCTTTGCCGGGGTTCAACTTCAACCGCTTCAACACTCTGGAGAATTGTGAATGTTCAACATTTTTCCCAACTTCCAGTGCGGAAAGGTCAGGAAATTCTAGGTGTTTGGAAAGAATTTGTTCTCTTGACTTGCGTTGGTTCACTTCCATTTTCGTTGAATCGAAAAACACGACTTCGAGTTTGACAGCATGTCTACAATACACATCAAGAAAAACTATGCCAAAATTTGGTTGATTATTCCCAACGGTAGAAAAAGTTATGTCCTGTTGAAAGTGTCGGAATAATTTCGTTGTCGTCCTTTAATTCGGGCACGAGATTTCTTGCCCCGGTTTGGTTCTTGTAGTTTTAAAGTTAAAATTGTCAAAATGTATCCAGTTTTTCAAAAAAGACATTAATAGTAATATTGGAAAATAAATTCAATATAGGTAAACCATCAGTTGTGTTCTTTTTTAAGATAGATTGGGAATAATTCAAAAAAATGAGAGAATAAGAAGAGAGGGCAGTATAGAATTAACAGCAAATCACAGGAGAAAACCGTTTCGAACCTACAGGTGTATTTGACAGTTGATTTCCTGAGCTGTTTTTCTGTCCTGAAATCGTCCTGTAATTTCAGCAGTTGAAAATAAAAGGACAGAATCGTCCTGACCACAGGAGAAAAGATTAAGTGTGTGTACGAACTTGAATTGCAATTTTCTGCTCGTGATAATGAGTCCCCGAACCACAGGGAAATTGTTCGATAATTACGAAATTCAAACAAAAACCCACTCGAATTTTGTGACACTTCATTATGCTTGTAATTTAGGATGAAATTTGTACGAGGGCACAGAAACTTGAACTATCCCCGTGAATTCAGGGCAATGTTCTCCTGTATCACACTTGACACACTACCTACTTGTCTAATTTTCATTCTCGTTATGGCCTGTATAAAAAAACAAAAGGATTATTGTTCTCTTTTTCATCTGAAGATAAAATTTTTAACCGCCAAACATCTTAACCCGTCAATTCTTTATGACATCTATCTAATCTATCTATCTAATCTTTAAGATTCATTTGTTTTTAATGGAAATTCCTATCCTTTTGGGTTTATAGTTTTCAACTTTTTTTTTAAATGGTTTTTAAGTAACATAGGATTTGAAATATAATAAAATGAAGAGTTAAATTCTACTTAATTCCTCAATTCTCGCAGCAATACCCTCAACCAAACTAATAATTGGAATCAGTCGATGAGTGGCAATTAGTGCTAGCTACTATTGGGTAATTCTCAGAAAGCTGCCGCGAAAAAGCTCTTTCAGCGTCGGCGTCTTCGTTTCATCTTCGCATCTTTATTAAGCACAATTTTGAGCAGCAGTTCTGCTGAGTTGAATTTTGCCACTTAACAAAATAAACTATTTCGTTTTCGGTAGTGTGATTTGGTGGGTTTTTTTCCTTCTATTATTTCGATCTCGCTCATCTGTTTGTCGGCTCGGATATTTGCCCCTACTTTATGTAAGGCCACTAATTTGAGAGATGTTTTCGAAATGTGCTGCTGATGCGCTAATGGGCAGAGCGCAAGGCGGTAGGAGGATCATTCAAATCAATTATCGAACCATAGTGCGATTTTTCGCTGTTCCTCGATCCCCTCTCCAAAAACCACTTGTTATTTTGTGCGTTTTTCGGTGCAATTGCCGTGGAATAATGATGACGGTGAGTTCCCCGAATACTGCAATTCAAATCCGATTGCAATGACTGATTTAATTATCGGGAAAACCTTGCCTTTCAACTCCATTATTTTGCCATAATAATGAAAGCAGATGGAACGAACGAACGAACTAGTCGAGAAGAAAAAAAACCCAACTGAAAATTCAAATTAATTGGCCAAAAGTAGGCGATGCCAATAACGCTACGTATCTACCCTTTGATGTTTTGCCGCCGCTCTTCGAGCCCGAAAAAGCCTACTGCAATTGCGAGGGGGCACAAGAAGCGAACGCTGAACCTGAAAATGGCGCCGGATATTGATCGTCAAATTTATTGGGGGTTTTTTTTTCTTTTGGCTTGGTTTTTTTTTTTTTTTTGTTGTTGTTGATTTCTGGTTGAGCCGCTGATGATCATTCAATCAAGTCATTAGAAACCGTTTTGGACTAATGGAAAAGCCTCAAACTTACTACTTCGCGAATTGAATTTCGAGAAATCAATTTGAGATCGATCCAAAGTTGAAGGCTCCGATTCTGTATTTCGGATATGAAGCTTCCCTCGAATGGATGGGTAGAAATTTATCTATAAATTGTAACCGTTGTTACAAAAGCTATTAGTTCGTTTTTCAAATATTTTTAATTGTTATAGGTGAGCTGTTGTGTATGTTGTTAAATTTAAGGGAAATAGGGAAAATTACATGTATTAGCTAGTTTGATTCAAATTTTGAATAACAAGTACACATTATTGTTAGTTTATAATCAGGCGGGCTTCAGCGGGGGTGTTCAACAAAATGTTCATAGTAGTATGAACAAGTAGGGGTGGTTCGCCATGTTGGGTGGCATAACTATTGAAGAAATGGTAAAAAGAAGGGATGAAGATGACCTAGCTTCCGCTATAGGTCATTATCATTTTGGCGTTCGTGTGTGAATGTTGTGAGTGTCTGAAAAATAACAAGTACGGTTTTTGTGGCATTTCCGGTTGAGATCAACGTAGATCATTCAGGACCTTGTATTCTTGGATCGATTTTTCGATCACAAAAACGTCCTCCGAGACCTCACACGCGCACGCGATTCGGCCTAGGTAGTCTTTGACTGCCTACGTCTAATCCGTAAAAGACCCGACTCTCTGGTTCCGTGGAACTATCATCGCAAAGGAGAGAAGTCTCAGGCCCGACGGGCCTTAATTATTAAGGAGACCCCCTCTCGGCGCGACCAATACGGCCTTGCTGTGGTCCGCCGATAGAGTCAAAGAGGGAAGACGCCAGTTCTTACCATTTTTAGTGCCCAAAAGCTACAAATTGGGTACACACCGCCACGTCACCATAGTTACCTGAGAGAGCTCCATCCAGCAGTCCCACGCCCAGTATCCTGAAAGCGCGCCAACGTAAGAAATCCGTCGACGGTATGTACACCCTCAAAAGCCAGTGAAGCCACCCCTGAATCACACCCACACCCACACCCACACTGTAGTAAAAATAAAAAAACCCAGTTCCAAAATTTAATTTTCCAAATTCTTATTTAGCAAGAAACTCCACAGTTTGCCTCTTAAACTTTGTTCCGCGTTCCCTCCGTTTACCCAGTAGTAGGCCGACCCTGAGACACAGTTCAGGGGTCTCCTGCTACTGAGCTAGTTCCCGGGAGTATTGGGCCAGTAGGTTTTAAAATATTTAAAATAAAATTATCACAAATTCAGAAATCGCTTCAATGCGCAAATTTTCCAAACAAGTTTCATGATCACTAATGTTTACCGGCACAATTTTTCCATTAAAATGACTTAGGAAAAAGTTTTGAATGCAGTCTTGAGGACATCATAAAAATCTGATTGGAATGATCAGGATGACGATAGTTTTAAATTTATCATTATTTTTAGTTATTGTTCGAACAGGAAAATCTACAACAGTGCCAGACATTAGTCTTCACAAAAGCCACATAAAGATGACTATATTTTTTCCCTGAAGGTGAGATCAACCTAGTCTCGAAATGTTGGATGAAATAAAATAACCATCATTTCGAAAATAGACTGCAGTGCCGATTTCAAAAAAGAAAATAAATATCACATCAACAAAAACCAGTTGAAATCTGAACAACATAAAACATTTTATTGTTATTTTGAAAAAAAAAATGGTTGTTAGATAAACGCTGTTTTGTGAATAAAACATTGTTCTTATCAAGTTTCTGAGTCTCAAGCAATCACAAACAACGATGCGCTCTTTGCAAAAAGCTTGAGAAAAATTTAGAAAATCGTTTCAGAACGATGCAATTATGTTGAAAACTTTTTTAAGCTTTGACTATTAATAACTATAAAACAAAAACATTGCTGCTTCAATCCTTTTCTGTCGTGTTATTTGAATTGAAGAAAATAATAACACTGGGTAATGTAGGGATGAGATGAAGTATATGTAGAAAATAAATCAAATTTAATTAAAAACAAAATAAAATAATGGTTGTATTCGGAAACACTGAAGATAAATAAAATGGTTCGTTCGTACTGCAAGTTTCAGCTTGTGGGACGAACCACGCTAGGCCTACTATTGTGTGGTGGTTGCTACAATTCTATCTGTATCAACCACTACAAGGTAGTAGGCCCGTGAGGAACAAATCGATGAAATGTGATGAAAAGTTTTCAAATTAAAATTACCCTTCCGCTCAATTTTCAACAACTTTCATCTTATTCTAATCTTCTATCCGTCTATAATCTTTCAATTCTTGAATATTCTTTCTCAAAGAATATAAATTTCACCGATATTGCCGATAAAATAATTTCATAAAATAAATTTGAATGGCAATATTTGCTATTTTGGCAACACTAGGCAAACAAACAAAACAAAGTCAGTCATTGGTCAATTCTTGTGAGTGACAGACGTGTTAGGGAACATCCATAAATGACGTAGCATTTTGGGGGGAGGGGGGGTTTGACTTTGTGTGAAGATGTGTGACGAGAGGGGGGGTAGGGGTTCAAGTAAAGCTACGTAGCTTTAATTAAATATCGAAAAAAAAAATCAAAATTGTTTTGAGTAACTTAAAAGAGGACACGAAGTGCTGGTCATCACTCAGGAGGACGATAGAGAGTGGGTGGAGGCAGCTGACATCGCAGATGCAATTATTCCAGCCGAACAGACGATGGAGGAAAGCTGCCCAACGATTTCATTGGAATCCTTACTAGCTATCTCGTTTGTTGAAAGGTTGCTTGATTTTTTTTGACTGATTGATATGCTTTTTTAAAATTCCATTTATAACTTTTTTCCCTTTTTTTGTAATTTTTGTATTATTCTTGCAAAATGCTGATAATAAAAGTAAAAAGTAAAAGTAAAGTAAAAATAAAAAATGGGGAGGGGGGTTTATTAAAGCTACGTTATTATCTATGACTTTGTGACGAAATGCTACGAGGGGGGAGGGGTGTATAAAAACTCAACAAAAAAAAGCTACGTCATTTATGGATGTTCCCTTAAAATGAATCTCTGGATTGAGATTCGTAAAATCACGACAGGTAAGTATTTAATAAACATGTCCATGTTAAAATACCATGCATTAAAAGTTGAAAAAAGTACAATTCGATCTTAAAAAATGCAAACATTCAATTTACTAATTCTGCGCATTTTGTTATTTTAAGACAGGTATTACTAAATTTAAGGATAAAAATGTGTATTGATTGTACAAGCAGATTGCTTGAACTACATTTCTTGCGTGCGCTTTCATTACGTCGTATGAAACAAAATGTAAAAAAAAAATTTATTACGAAAAAAATACAAAAACTGACATGTACAAGCCGCAACTTCTTTCCATTTGGAATATTTGTAGCCTTGACAAGATATTCTATATGTGAAAAACCAATTTGAAAGTTGTTGTGATAAGTTTTGCGGCAATTTGCTGTGAATTCTTAAGATGTTTTATACGACGTAATGGACGTAAAGGGACGTAAAGTTGGTATTATTATTTTCGATTTTTTAAAATGCCTAGAATTAGGGTCCTAGCTTCGCAAATTTATGGTCGTTTACGGTAGGTAAGTATTTTTATCGGCTCTTGAAGTTTTTTTTATTTAACACTAGCTGATCCCGTGCGAACTTCGTTTCGCTTTAAATCATTGGTACGTCAAAATGAGTTTAGAAAATGAATTCGAAACATTCTTTCGACAATTTTGGGGAAAAAATTAAACAGTGTTTAAAGTCGCTACTATTACTATTACTTGAAATTCAAATTAAACGGTTGATTGGCTTTTTATTAAAATTTATGTAAGAGTGTTTTCTTCTCGATCGATTGCAAAATCTAGACATTATGGCAGAAACATGTACTATTTGTTTATGTGCACGACTCTTTTGCTTGACCTTCACACTTAAATTGGTATCAATTAACTGCCTCCAACAAAATTAATTTTAAAACACTGAACTTTCATTGAAACCCTCTTTTTCTGTCCCATGGCCCGAAATTCGATAATTGAAACCAATTTTACGTTCCTCAAAACTCCCTTGTGCCATTTTTCTTTTCAAATTATATGTAAAATAACGTCAGGAACTTGCAAACAGTGAACAGTGAATATAGACGCCCCTTTCGCCGACCCTTGACACGGAACATGCTACCTGGAGTCAATTGCTCATAGTTTATAACTCTCATCTGAACATTTTCATCTCAATCCGATGCATGATCACGACAATATCGCGAAAACAGTGAGCAACTGACATGGACGGCCTTTTTTTTGACCACGATTCAAAACTTGACACCTGAAATCAATTATCTTTTCTGTTAAACTCCCATGTGTCAATTTTCATTACGATTCTGTGCTCAATCAAGAGGATATCGTAAAAACAGTGAACAGATAATAACCCCTTTTGCCGACCCCTGAGTCAAAATTTGAAACCTGAAAGCAAAAGAGCGTCCCTCAAAACTCCTATGCGGAAATTTTCAACTCAATCCAATGTAGAATAACGTCAAAATTGCAAAAACATTAAAGTTGGGTATGGACGACTCCTTCAGCCGACTTCTGATCCGCAATGCAAAATTTGAAATCGATTGCTCGTCCCTCAAAACACTCATGTGCTAATTTTCATTACAATACGAACTATAATAACGCCAATATCGCAAAAACATTAATCAAGGGATATGGACGACCCCTTTGGCCGACCCCTGACCCTAAATTTGATAACTGTAATCGATTGTTCGTCTCTCAAAACACTCATGTGCAAATTTTCATCACAGTCCAATGTAAAATAAAGCCAATATCGCAAAAACATTAATCAGTTGATATGGACGACCCCTTTTGCCGACCCCTAACCCTAAATTTGATAACTGTAATCGATTGCTCGTCTCTCAAAACACTCATGTGCAAATTTTCATCACAATCCGATGTACAATAACGCCAATATAGCAAAAACATTAATCAGTGAATATGGACGACCCCTTTGGCCGACCTGTGACCCTAAATTTGATAACTGTAATCGATTGCTCGTCTTTTAAAACTCTCATGTGCAAATTTTCAACACAATCAGACGAAAAATAACGTCAATATCGCGAAAACATTATTTGTCTTGTATGGACGACCCCTTTCAGAAGGGGTCATTCAAAAATCTGAAAACATTTTTCATCCTTCCTGGACCTAATGAGTATCCATGCCAAATTTCAGACCTCTAGCTCTTAAGACGGCTGAGTCTATAGAGGACAAACAAACAAACAAACAAACAAACAAACAAACAAACATACAGATAATTGCTTTTTATATATATAGATATATAACTTTTTTTAGAAGTAAATGTGAACTTAGGAAGACAAATCCGAAGCCGAAACATTGAAAACCAAATCTCATATCTGAATTCTCAAATTGGATTTGAAACAATGAATCATGAATTCACCAATTACTACTATGAATTATTTGACTTCATTTTCACCTACTTATTTACATTAAATTTTGGCAAAATGTTCAAAAATATACAATGTAAAGCCTTGTCCACACTAGGGAACATGAACTGCGATTTTAGTTATTATGTCTGTTGTTGTTGTTGGAAACCTGAGACGGTCTCTGTATTCCCGAAGAAAATGGGAGACGCTGAGACCGTCTCGAGACGAACTGTCTCCTAGTGTGGACAAGGCTTAAGACCAACCAAGATGAAAAATGAAAATATTCATTGGAACAAAACATCATGATTGAGCTTAAATGTAAATTTTTATTGTGGTTATTTTGCTTCATAAGCGAAATTTTCGAAAAAAGAACATTGAAAAAATCAATTTCAAAGCTAGTTTTATCACAGGCCAAAATTTTGATAAAAGTTTCAGTGACAAATATTCATGTCTTAGAACAAATAATATTTTATTTTCAAGCTTATTATTCAAAAAAAAAAATTAACACTCTAACTTTTCCAACCTATGACATTTTTACTACACAAACTTTTCCAACTTAAATTTAAAATCCTAATTCAGGAACATATTTTAATACTGATTTATCATGCCAGTAAAACACTTTAAACGCACTGATCAGCTATTTTTTCAAAATAAACTTTCCATTAAGTTTACGAAATAGGTAAATTTGTCATTCAGTTGCAAAAAATGCCCAGCAGATGTCCAAAAATGTCTAATTATATTTTTGTATTTTTCTTATGCGTAAAACTTAGAAGACGCATTCGCTGGAAGCTATTTATTCTTAAAAATATAAAAATTACATTTATAATCATGACATAAGTTTACAAAACATTATTGTTATAAACCAAATTTATCGAATACATAAATTTAATCGGATTTAACCTCATATTTCTGAAACATTTATACGCTTCGTTACGATCAAGAAAATGTCAGATTTTATCACTTTCAACAGTGTTATAAATTGTTTCTTGCACTTGACACACAACCTTCAATTTACTTTATTCTACTTTTTCAATTATTCATACCTTTATAGGTACGTAATTAAAAAAAGAAAACATTTTGTTTATGGCTTTAAAGATTGTTTTTTTCTTCTAATTATTGATTCAAAAAACGAAATATTTAGTTTGGTCACGAAAACAAATTTTGAAAATGGGCTCTTTCTACTCAGAAGGTAGCCGACCACTGGGCTTAACTAATTCTTTATCGAACTGTCATACAGTTTTTGGTGAAATTTACTGGTGTTTTGTAGAAATTGCCGATTGTTCGGCAAAACCACTAATCGTTCGGTAAAACGAATACCAACTCGAAAACTGTTTACAATTTGTTAGATAACAATAATCATTGGTTTTTCGGTAAATTAAATTTGTAAATATTTTGCTGGAAATTTCCGTTCAAATTCGAAATTGTTACTTTATATATCTAAGTACAGCCTTTGAAAATCCCCAGCTAATAAATGTACTGCTCAGTTCAGAAATTTTATTTTTAAAATCTGTTTATTGAAAATTTAGAATAGCTTAAAAAATTCTTTTGCATAAATATCTTAGTTAAAGGTAAACAAAGATATTCAAACCGAAAAAAAGTAACGGTTCAATACAAATTTAAATTTCCAACATTTTCATGAAAATCATAATTTTGTGTGTTTCAATTCAGTTGTTTGCATTTTCAATCCGAAATTCAAAACATTTTTTTTTATAAAGTGATTAGAATGCGAATTCTGATCTTAAATACTAAAATAATATTTCAAGCTGAACCACACTAGCAAATCACCGCACAGCGCTACCGATATGCTGAAAGAGGGTCTTGCCCGGGATAGCTTTGTTTCTTAATTTTGCCGCTAGAGTGCAGCACCTACTAGAAGCTGATGGTAGCGCGCTCTGTATGTCAGCATTTTATGTCGGATTTGTACTCCGACAAGAAGCTAGCCGAACGCTTAACGAAGCGGAAGGGAAAGCTCCTGGAAATGTTCAGTGCGATGAAATGTTTCAGTTTTATTTTGAGGGGAAGCTTTTTGTTTTTCTCCAGCAGAATTTCGAACCTTTTTGGTGCATCCGTCTTAAAAGCTATTCCGAGCAAATTTTCTTACGGGTAAGTTTTTTTAGGAGCGATGATAAGCTTTGGATTTTTTGTTGAAAATGTAATGTGAAACTGTTTTTTTAAATTGTCACTACGTTGTTGTCATTCGACTGAATCTATCATGAGCAAATGGTTATGAGTTTTGTATTTGCTTCAACTTCCGAGCGTGTGTGTTTTTGATTTCCTTCGGAATTTCTAAGGATGATAAATTGGAAAAAAAATTAAATAAGTGAATGTGATTAGAAGAACGAAATATTTTCTCCGCTAACGGCATACAATGCATTGCCTACGCCATGCGTGTTCCAAGGGGGAGGGGGTTAATCGGTGTGATCAACCCCCCAAGCGTCAAAAAACCGTTGCAAAATAAACCAAAATGCTCTAATTTCTACAAAAATTTAGAACTTTTCCTAGTTGGTATAGCCTTGAATTAAAAAAAAAATCACTTCGTGGGAATGTTTATCAAACAATAGAGGTTATTGAATTCGCAGTTGAAAGTTAGAAGTTAAAAATTTAAACCAAATTTGCATTCAAATTTGTAATCAGCCAGTTCTGAAAAAATATTCAAGGCAACCAAATTCCAATTTTTTCGAGGAGCAAAGCAAAGTTTGCCTTATTGGAAGGCACTGATTCCTATAATGCAATTATTTCGTCTATCAGCGTTTGTTTATGAGATAACTTCATCTGAGAGATAACTTCTAAAAAAAGGTAAAAATACACCTAAGAAATTTGTGCACTTTTTTAGCAAATCTATAGAATGTTTTAAAAGTTCTGAATATGAAGGTATTAATTCAATCATCATCTTCCTCGGAGATCGCAAGTCATTTTGACTTCTGAGAAAAATATTATAGAAGTTTTCATATTGTTTATTTTTTTCTTATTTTGCAAAATACAGGAAATTTGACAAAATTTTATGATATTTTTAAACTTATTTGAAGCTAGGATATTTTTCAATGCATTAGTCATATCGTTTTGTAGTCTCCAAAAAAGTTGTTAAATGATTTAAAATCATAAAAATCAAATATCCAAACCTTTTTTTAATGATATCAGTAGTTATTGTAATTATATATGACCTGATATCTAAAAATGAGAGAATTTTTTCAAAGCTTTGTATGAGCTAAATGGCAAAGAATATTTAATTTATCAATTTTTACTTAAATCCGTTTGACAAGCAGTGTTAAGCCAAGCAAAGCTTGAAAACATAAGAATGGGTCGATTTATCAAAAAATAATCAATTTGGTAGCCTTAGATATTCTTGGTCAGTGTGTTTTTCGATCTAAAAACATGATCGACAGTTAGGTCAAGGAGTAGCCGTCATTCTGGATCGATTTTTTGGAAAAAAAAAATTATCCTAAGTTAGGATGGAGAGACGAATCATGAACCCCGCCTAAAAGCGGGGTTGGGAAAGTTTGGCAACAATTCGAAGAATATGTTCTATATTTACGTTTCATACAAGTTGAAATATATCAGTTATTTGTGTTATTCAAAATTTAGGAAAAATGTGTTGAAGTTTGTAAAAACTACAACCGAATAAGTAGTGAAAATGTCCCTGCACTTAGGAAATTTTTGTAAAAAGTTGCAAAAAAATCTATAAAAAATTTTTTTAGATCGAGCTGCTTCTATGAATTAAAAAAAATGGTACTGGAGGATTAATGAAGGATTCAACTTTGCCTAGATTTTCTAATTTCTAAGATACAATACGTAAGAAAAATTTTATATTCTTCAAATTTAAGGAAATTTAATTTAAAAAAAAACATAAATATTCCTGACTTCACAAAAGAGCGTTTTCATCATTTTAAAATTAAAAATTTGAGTGAATCTAACAAATTTGTTGAAGGCTGCAAAGTGTTTTTGTTTCAAAAATACCTTATAGGATCATTTTGTTTTAAAATTGTTCTGACAGTTTGTCAAATACCTAAATTTTCGTAAAACTGGATAAACATATTTTTTTTTTCTTTTTCTGGGATTTTTCTTCTTTAATGCAGATGATTCATCTCTTATTCAGAGGAAAAAATGTAACATTTTCCAGAAGTTAAAATTACTCACAGTCCTTGAACAAGAAATAATTAAAAGATTTTTCGAAATTTCCTATTTTTTTTAAAAACAAGTGTATTGAGCTATAAAAGTCGATGATTTTGAACTCCTTAGTATAAAATTACCTAAATCACCTTTTATTCAACATTTTCTCGCGTGGAAAATTATTGTCTCGTGGATTGAAGTTGTGTCAAAGTATATCGAAATATACTTGTAAAGAAAATGGATTAAAAAGATTTATTTTTTCTCTTATTTTGAAAGTTTTTAAAATACCTCTGGTTTAGTTCAATGAGATCAAATTGGTGAAGAAGGGGCAGTCTGCAGCACCACCCCTCCCTTACTCCTTAAAAACTTTCTTTCGTTTGCTGTATTTTAAATTAAATGCTAAGAGAACTATCACCTCTGAAATTGTTAAAAACCTAAATACATATATTTTTTGAAGATTTCAAATGGAAATTTCCAAGAAAATTGTATGAAGGATCATCGATCAAATAATTTAATAATTCATGAAAATGAATCGGGAAAAGCTCTACTTTCTGCCCATGAAAAAATTAGCATTACTGTACATTGTTTCTTTCTGAAAGTCCTCCTACGAAACACACCGTGATTTCTCACTAACATCTTTCACGCGTCGGTTAACTAAACTTCAGGTTAATCATCAAATCTCGTAAATTTTTTGATAATTATCCTTTTGTTTCAAAATATCATTCTTTGCCGATGATTTTGCTACTGTTAATAGTTTGATGGATGTTGCATAACAGAATCTTCAGATTCTTTTTGTAGCGTTTCTTTATTGGAATTGTTTTGTTTTATAATTTTTGTCGTTTTCACTTCTACACTAAGTTTTCGAACATAATTTTTTTTTCTAGCAAATTCAATGTAATAACCAGTTTTTCGAAACATAGGGTTTAAGCAAATATATTAAAACAATTATACCTCACTGTCAGCCTTCTCCATACAACTCATCAAGGACACGCATTTCAGCACCACCTTGTAACCAGCCTTCTGCTGTTTACAATTAAAACTCTGCTGCTCGGGTCAACTGGATTGATGTCAAAAACAATTGTTATATTTTTTTTATAAATTGTTCTTAAATTCCTAAACCCAGATTACAACATTGTACTTCACTGTTAAGTGTTTGAGTTATGTTGTATTTTGTGTTTAGTAGTCTTGGGTTGGTGTCACCATTAGTTAGTTTGTTTTTCCGTTATTTATTTATCGTTAGTATTGTTCATATTTAAATGTTTATTTATTTAAAAAAAAGTATTACTTAGGCTCATGAAAAAATTATTTAATTATTTGTCAAATAAAAATTTAAAAGTAAAATATAATTACTGTTGCATGAAGGGAACATCGCAATTCAAATTTTCAAATTTGAATGTGCTATAAAAAATTAAAAATAAAAACATAGAATTGAAAATCATATTGACACCAACCATAAAACCAAAATTGTATTGCTCCTGTCACCGAGAAGGCGTGTCAACGATGGGGACAGGATTTGGGCGGATATGAAGGAGATGGAAGATGGGCCGAAGAATATATATATATGACCCCCGACGGTACATGAGGTCTCTTCTTGGTATTCGATCGAACAGTTCGGGAGCGTGAATTTTAAGCGACGTCGCGTTTAGTATTGTCACACCACAAATTTGTGACTCTAGCACTAGTAATTCCCCGTGGACCTTAAAACGAACCGCGAATGTGTAAATGGTCAAAGTTTTATCGTGAAGTGCAAACTGCTTCAGTGAAATTCACAAATCCGTAATCTGAAAGTGAATTACGACCACTCCAGTTACCGTAACAATTCCCACACGTGTGTTCAAAGTTCACCGGGGTTCCGCTCTCCGAACATTACTGGGCAACGCTGGTCTCCGCCAACATAGACCCGTTTAGCCTTCGAAAACGATCATCACGGGTCTCCGTCAACATAGACCTCGTGCTGATCGGCCAAGAAAACATCACAGGTCTCCGTCACCATAGACCTTACTGGCACCCGATATTTGCCAGAAAAGCAAAAGGTGCAGCAAAAGGTCTCCGTCAACAAAAACCTACCTAGTTCCTGAAGAAGTTTCCCGAAACGTTAACTCACCGTAGAATTACCATTCTGGTCACCAACCGTCGCCGATCCGCCAACTGCCATCATCCGCCAACTGCCATCATCCGCCAACTGCAAGTCCCCCAACGAGTCGACCACCGAGCATCACGGCCGCAACGAGTGTACGAAAAACCTGCAAATAAAACCAACAAAAGCGCAAGTACTTACCTTTTCAATCATAGTTTGTCCACACAATCGATACCTAAAATCCTAAAACCAAAAATGATGGGAAAAGAATTTCCCTTGAAAACCAAAAATAAAACCTTTCAATAAAACTTAAAGTATGTATGGTCCATCATCAAAATCCAGTTGTTGTGTTCTATTAATTTAATAATTGATGTTCCCCGAAAGTAAAATTCAGTTTTCAGATCAAATAAGTAAATTTCAATCACACAGTTCATAATTCACTAGTCGCAATAGTTCCACTCGTGCAGCAGAGTTTGGGAAGAAAGTCCCGCATAAATCGATAACTCCTGGAGACCATTAGTGAACGCCCAGCCGGGCAATCAAAAACGTTCGTAGAGTAGCTTTTCTAGCCCTGACTAATTGATTCGTTTCAACCTACTGGCGAAAGTTCCTACTAAAGTTACTGTTAGTACCATCAAATATATCAAAATTAATTAATATTAATTAATATATTAATATATTAATATATTAAAATTAATTCAGTTGACATCACTGATGGCCTCGCGAAGAATTGCATGAAAAGTAGTCATGCAATACCTCGCTTGGCACCCTGCAGTGATGTCAATTGATTTTCTTGTTTATCAATACGAAAAGACATACCTCTGTAAAACAACTAATTACTTTTTTGCGTAATAAGATACAAGTTAACGATCTTCGACAAAGCTGTTCAGCGAAAAATTTCCTTTTGGAGTTTCATAAATTGGCACAAAAACCATCAGCTGGAAGAACAGAAGAAACAAAAATTATTTTGATTTTTCAGTACAAAATATTCAATTTTCCCATACAAACCTAAAAGTTTAAATTTACTCATGAAAACGTAACTTAAAAATTCCACAAAAAATCATGGATGATTTTTGGACCAAGATGAAGCTTTTTAGATCCCAGGGTTTGAGAAATTAAAAAATGACCTCAAATCGACTCAGTCTACTAAGCATGTAGGTACATTAGACAGCTGCAAGCTTTGTATGGAAATTTCAAATTCTTGATTTCTTACACCTCCCATTTTTTTTTGTTTTTGCTGCCAGAAATAACAATAAAATTTTGGAAACGATCCATGCAATCCTAAATTAGCGCAATGAGTTT
The DNA here is from genome assembly GCF_029784155.1 of Uranotaenia lowii. Taxonomy (NCBI): domain Eukaryota; kingdom Metazoa; phylum Arthropoda; class Insecta; order Diptera; family Culicidae; genus Uranotaenia; species Uranotaenia lowii. The sequence goes on along the minus strand of NC_073691.1, from coordinate 188,829,637 downwards.
TAATTTTTTATGTAGATTTGTATGAAAAAACAAAATTTTTCATTCAAAAATCGCCAGAGATGTACATAAATTTCCAAAAAAATCAACTTTGGATGAAAAATATTCCTTGATTCTTGCAGTACAATTCATGCAACCCCCTGGCAACTTGACGTTTCCCATACAAATCGCGTGTGCCAGTTTTTTCTGGTTCTCTGGTTCTGTCAAATCGAAAATCAAGCGACTTAACATGTCGGAAGGACGCATATGGAAATATGTTTTCTTTTAACCGATTCAACAAATGAAAAATACGTTCAAAATTGAAAATTAGTTCAGTTATACGTAAAGTGAATCTGTTTTCAAAAGTTCAGTCGAATAAAGGGCACACAGACGTAAATCTGTATGTCCTTTATTACGTTTAAAACTTTTGGACTGATCAAAATAATTCACTGATATACGGCAGATTTTTGGGAAAAGAACCCCCTGTAAAACAACTAATAACTTTTTTGCCTAATAATATACAAAGTTACGGTCTCGACAAAGCTATTCAGCGGAAAATTTCCTTTAGGAATTTTATAAATTGGCACATAAACAATCAGCTGGCTCGGTTTCATAGAAGAAACAAAAATTATGTTGATTTTTTAGTACAATATAGGGTTAGTTGCCCTACTTTGGACCCTTTAAGCGGTGGTTTTTAAATAATCACACTTTTCTCATAAACAAACGGGAGCTTTCTATCTTTAAAGAAATTTATTTATAGTTCATTATCTTATTAACAAGTTTCAGTGAGAATTTTCAACATAGGTTTCGCCTTTATTGAAAGATTTGCATAGATATTGATGATCAAAATTTCCAACTTTGAACCTACTGTTCCTTTTTTGGTACTGTACTGGTACCTTCAATTGGACCTATATCTAAAATTCTTATAAAATATATGATTTTTCGAAAATAAATAAACAAATTCATTAAAAGTGTAATTTTTAACTAAATATTACCATAAAAAAATATTACAGCTTTTTAACGACTAAAAAAACTTACAATTCTGTCATGAATATTTTCAACACTTTTACTCCCCGTCAGCTCTATCAGCAGAAAAAAAGCTCAAATTTTTACATGTCTTCTAACTTATAGTTTATTTGCGTAAAGCTAACAAAAAATGTAAGATATGTTCATTATTGGTTCTGAATTATGCCCCAATTAAAAATTCGCACTTTTGTTGATTTGTTTGGTATTCACACAAAGTTTTTGTGATTTTAGGTCTAAAAATGGAACATCAAAGTCAAAGTCTCCTATATTTGGACCCTTTACAAATTTTCCGGGTTTTCCATTGATTTTCATTTATTTTAGGAAAATAGGTAATCTGGTTCATATTCTCCATAGTCAAAATAATAACCCTTTAAATATTGGCTTCCTTATTTCCTCTCATTTCTCAAAACGCACCCCACTAATTGAGCTGTCTAATTTACCACTGAATAGGAGGCACATTTTTAAAAACGTTGAAAATTTTATGAGAAAGACTTTTTATGGCAAAATGCGACATGGAAGGATTCAGGAAGAATAAGAGTACATTGTGCACATAGCAGCAGCTTTATCCTTTAAAAGCAAAATGAATTATTTACAATTTTCGGCATTTTAGGACTAAAGTAGGCTCTAGGACCAAAGTAGGAGCACTCACCCTATTCAATTTTCCCATACAAACCTAAAAGTTCAAATTTACTCATGTAAACGTAGCTTAAAAATGCTACAAAAAATCATGGATGAGTTTTGGACCCAAACGAAGCTTTTAAGATCCCAGGGTTTGAGAAATTCAAAAATGACCCCAAATCAACTCAGTCTAATGCTTAGCCCGATTGTATCGTCGAAATTGCCTATTTTTCCTCAAAAGTTGGATGGCACTCTCTAACTGAGATACCATTTTATCGAAAGCAATCGATGCGCACTCTGGAATCGATAATGCGTCCTGCTGGAAAAATTATCCAACAAACGAAATCGTCAATACGGTCAGTATGTTACTCAGTACATTCCGTTAGTATTTTGTGGCCGGTTTTCCCTTACAACATACATATAAATCACTTTTGCAACATTCAAGTTCATTAATGAGTACTTGGATGGCAGCCAAATGGGGTCTCTCGAATTTCGCAAACCGACCATATACATTTTGTAGATTGTCCCAAAGATTGATCTGTGCCGAATTTCATCTCAATCGAACTTGATATAGGGGTGCTTGAAAACGCTCTAAGTTTTGGTTTTTTACCCTTAAAAATCCCCCGAGAGAGGATCAGAGGAAATCGAAAAATTGAAATTTAAATTTGATGCCAAATAAAATAAAAGTTAGTAAAACGTGAATATCTCCAAAAAAATAATTTACTTCAATTTTTCAAAAATCACGTAAGGGAGGACCAGAGGAAATTGCGTACATCGAAATTTTTGTTTTGGAACCAAATTACTTAAAAATGCTTGAAGCGTCGAGATCTGACGTTATCTCCAAAAAAACATTTTTTTTGTTTAAATTGACTTTTTGGGACTAAATCGATTTTGTGGTAACCAGCCGTTTTTCGGGAAACCAACTAAGTCCCAGAAGTCAATTTTTGGCAAAAAATTAAAAAAACACTAAATCTCAACGTTTTATGCATTTTATTAGGCATCAAAATTAAAATTTCCATTTTTGAGGGTCAAAAATCGAAACTTTGAGCGCTTTGAGGCAGCCCTAAATGAAGTCCGATTGAGCTAAAATTTTGCACAGGTCAATTTTTTGGGCCAATCTACGAAATGTATATGGTCGGTTTTTTAAATTCGACCATGAAATTTTTCCCCTACATCCATTGCCACCCTAATGAGCACATGTAATTCAGGGAATTGGGCATTGTTCTCTGTCAGCCAATTTGTAGCTTGCAAAGCCTTCATTTAAGTAGGTACATGTGTGACTTTTGGTTGCTCGGGATTTATGCTTCTACACGTGATGAACTAGACAATTATCTATGTTCGAATAAATTGTACATGAATGACTCTTGCGAACCTACTTACAAAAAAAAACAAAGTTTTTGTAGCTGTATTTTTTTTTCTAAATTCACTTTAGACCATGGGTGGCCAAAATTTTCAACAGACGGGCCAAATTTTAGAAATGCGATAGCCTGGCGGGCCATACCATCATTTTTTTAAATATTCCGAGCAAAAATGTCAAATATTTAGGGTTAAAATTCCACAGTACATTAAATTTTTTTAAGGTCTTACAACTATTCAAAATATAAAAATCCTGATTTTTTACTTCTGTATTATGTTGAGTTGTCTGGTTTTTCCTTAAAAAAATAAGGACAAAGAAAATTATGTGATGATATGTATCGACTGCGAGCGTTCTGAAAAAAAAAGATCAACTCACTTCTAACATGAGCGTACCGCTTCACAAATGCCCATTTCAGATGTCGCTACTTAATCGACAGCGCAGCGCAAAAAATGAAAGATATTCATTTGCAATCCCAATTTTTCAGAAATTCATTTTAAAATAATTAATTCATAAGTTAACCAGACCTGTCATGAATGAAAATACAATTAATGTCATTTGTAAAATCGTTTAAAAACTTGATACTTACCAACTATTAAAACTAGACTATAAAACTAGTATAATGTTAAAAACAGAACAGATCTGAACCTCTCCGTTCAAAACTCAACACCTTCGCCTAAGCGTGAAAAGGTTTGAATAAATATCCACATTGGTAATGCTTTCTCTATCTTTTATAATGGATACCACATATATTGTCAATTTCAAGCGATTTAAATATGATGTTAACTCATAACTATTTCGTTATCTTCTGAAGTTACGTAGAACTTAGTTTTATTGATCGAATCTTATGTTATCATAACATCTTTGGTTCATTTTGTTCCTGAAAATTAGAAAGATGATGAAGATGATGAAAATTTTGAGAGAAACATGAGAATCAATGAAAGGAAAATCAAAAAGCGTAAATATCATGAATTTTTCGAAAAAAGTACAACGGTTGTCCCGTCGCTGAATCTTAAAAAAAAATCATGATATACACGGCTTATGTTCATCCATTCATTGATTCTCATGTATCCTTAATCTTTTCATCTTATCGAAAAATTGATTTTTTTTATAGAAATTTTGAGAGCGGTTTTTAATTATTTTTTCAATTTTCACCAGTTTAAAAATCATGGTTTAAATAAAAAATTTCAAAAAATTATCAAAAAATAACGGCACATTTTTAGCATGTAGATATGCCTATATTGGAATACTTGTTTTAACAGAATAAAAAAATGGAATTTAAAGGGTTTCAAACTTTTGCGAAAGTATTATCGATATGTGGACAACTTTATTATCCGACGGGATTGTGACAAGCTTCATAAATTTTCCATAGGATTACAAAATTTGTGTATTTATGCAGCTTTGAAATACATTCTTTTTTGCAGATTTAAATTTTTTTTCTGATGTATTTGATATAATATTTTTTTGCCAAAAAAAATTGAAATTTACATTACTTTGTGATTTTTCAATGGGTATGATAACATGGCACATAAAAACGCAGTTAATTTTTATAGCTGCTCAAATAAAATATTTAAAAAAAGTTAGTTGTGAAAGCCATAAATAAACTACAAAAACAATTAAATAATACCTTCTGCAAAAATGAACAAATTAAAAAAAATGGTGAACATCTGGAAACACGCTGCGCAAATTGTCATACAATGTAACTATTTTCCTATGATATTTACAGTAAATATTTTGTTGATTTCAATGAAATCAACGGAAGGTGAATCCGATCTAAAATGACCAAAATATTTACTAAACCTTGACAAATAACTTGTTTTATTTGTAGATTAATTTGTTCTGATATTTGGCATAATTTCGTACTAATTGCTGTCTCCATTAAGTCTTTACAAACCAATCAAACTAGTGTCATGCATCTATTTAGGTGATTTCATTGCTTTAAGAATAGTGGTAAGTGGTAATAAAATAAGAAAAAACCATCACAATGCACATCTGTTATTCGAAAGTACAGTTCATGTAACAAATATTAGAATATTAACAAATATACAGGTTTTTCCGACTTTAATTCGAATTCTCGAATGATTACAGAGGTACTCAACCCTTAAATGAAACTAAGACTACATTTAACACTTTGGAAAAGCTTCGCGGGCCATAAAAAGACAGCCGCGGGTCACATGTGGCCCGCGGGCCATGGTTTGGCCACCCCTGCTTTAGACTGTTTCCCTTCCAAACTACAATTTTGTCTATCCACTCGAAACGATTTCAAGCACGATGAAACCACAGCCCCACTGACTGTTTACATCCGCAAGTAGTTTCAAAGATTTGCAGGCACCGCAAAATTGGCACATTCTCTGCTGCTAGCTCTAGAAATCAGCGCAAGTGCAAATGCAACTAAATCCGTAACCGGATAAACACTTTTGGAAATACGCTCTTGGAAACGCTCTTACCCGTCCATTTTGAACTGTCTGTCTGTCTGTATTCTTTCGTGTACGGTTTGCATAATCTGAAACTAAGATCCACAATGTGGACTTGTAGATGGTTTTTATAGTTAGTTTCCTGGAGGAGGTTGATGGTGGGCGGCCACTAGAAAACTCTAAAATTCCCCATTCCGGTCGAAGCGACCAGTCAATAAAAGCCGACCAACAATGAATGCAACCGGTCCTGATTTGTAAACAATTTCCCCGTTCCTCCACGCTAAGGTGCAGGAGCTTTTTATTGAGTGCAACAACTAGCTCTGGCTAGCTCGGGGTATTGTTTCAGTTTTGACAGATGATTTAGAGAGCTGTTGCCGTCTGGAGTGTAAACAACGTTGTTGGAATATTTCGGTACCAAGGGTTCAACGTTTTCTTTGGCAGAAAGTGCATTTGAGATGAGCATTCCTGCTTCACCAGACCCAGGTTTGGCAGCAGGAAATCACTTTTCGTGTTTATACGATCGATTATTCTCGTTGACCTTTCTAACTCGTACAAGTGTATGATCAAAAGATACTCCCCATTAAAAATATTCACCGCTCACACAACTCTTTCAGTCGCACTTGACTTTGACGACAGTTCTAATCGCGCTGCTGTTTTCCATCAGCCTCTTGAAAGAAAATCACAGAAAATCCTGTAACACAACGATTAACAACCTAATTACAAACAATTAAACCACTTGAGCCACCCGAATTGTGTGTGGTGTGCCGCTTTTCGTCTGTGACAGTTTCTGTTTCAGAACCACAAAACTCCCATGGTCCTCGAAGGTCTTACTGAACAGACTCTCAACTGTCAAACTAGTGGCCACACTCAAGCTGGGATTGATGAAGAAATAAAAAAAACGGATGAGAAAAAATCTAACCGACTACTTTGATCACGATTTACACTGTTAAATGGATGTGCCCTCCTTCTCGCTGCGCATGGATGGGTTTATAAATGACATTCAAGTGGACTTAAGACTTTGATTTTATTCTTTTTATAACGAACGAACAGTTCAGCACCGTAAGAAGAAATTATTTTCCCTGGAAACAACACGATAAAAAGGCATTAAAATGCAATTGCTACTCATTCGATTGCTTTCTCTGATGCGCCGCTCTGCCGACTTGTCGGAGAAAGTGTTTCGGATACACTGTTTAGGTGCACTTGTTCAATTTTCTTTCCTTCACTTAACAGATGAAGAGAAAAAGCAAAAACACGGTAATAGAAGCCATTTAGTTTATTGGTATAATTTTAAGTGATAATACATACTAAAAGTAAAATTGATTGAATTTATAAGATTTTAAATAATTGTAGTTCTCGTATAAATAACTAAACAGGGCCGTGGTAAAAGACCTCCACTGTTGACAATCCGGAGCCAGCGTCTTCACTTGGTCTCAGTCAAGACTCTTGTCCTACCTACCTACCTAAGGGTCCAGCGCCGATTGACCGGCGCATCGGGCTGAGATAAAAGATCTCCACTTGCTGCCAGCCAAGGTTCTCGTCAACTTTGCGGATTTCAGCGGCTAGACTTCGCCGAGCTTTTGGGCCTGCCTCTTCTTCGATGCCCATCTGGATTCCAGTCAAGCGCCTCTCTGCAAATCTCGTTTTCATCTCTTCGCAGCGTGTGCCCAATCCATCTCCACTTACGTTCTCGAAATTCGATTTCTAGCGCCTTTTGATGACACCGGCGATGAAGTTCAACGTTTGAGATCCAGTTGGCAGCGATTCACAAAAACTTGCAGTTTTCGCGTCGTCACCGCATATGTGCACCAAGTTTCACACCCGTACAGCAATACGGATTTGACGTTTGAGTTGAAGATTCGGATCTTAGTTCGTAGAGAGATCTGGCGTGATGTTTCGGAGACTCGCAAACGCAAATCGGGCTTTTCTGATCCGGGTTTCGATGTCCTTCTTGGTACCACCATCAGGCGTAATCTGGCTACCAAGATACTGGAAGCACTCCACTGTCTCAACCTGTTGTACAGCTACCACGAAATTGGAACGATTTTCTGTATTGATTTCCATCGACTTGGTCTTTCCGACATTGATTTTGAGACCTTCTGCCTTGGAGCTTTCGGTGAGGTCGTCGAGTTTGCTCTGCATGTTTTGTTGTGTTTGGGCGAGCAAAACAATATCGTCTGCCAGGTCAAGGTCGTTCAGTTGCTCCATGGTTGAAGGATTCCACGGCAATCCTCGATTTGGTCTACAGTCAATCGATCCAGTCAAGATCTCATCCATTACGATGAGAAAAAGCAGCGGTGACAAAATACATCCTTGTCTCACTCCAGCAGTTACCGGGATTGGTTCGGACAAGACACCGTCGTGCAAGACCTTGCACGAAAATGCCTCGTACTGTGCTTCAATGTGATGGACTAGTTTCTCTGGGACCCCTCGTCGTCTAAGATCAGCCCAGATGTTTTCGTGGTTCAGTCGGTCAAATGCTTTTTCGAAATCAACGAACATCAGCAGAAGAGAGTCCTGGAATTCGTTGATTTGTTCCAGTATGATTCGTAGCGTTGTGATGTGGTCCACACATGATCGTCCGGATCGGAATCCAGCTTGTTGCCGTCGGAGTGTAGCGTCGATTTTCTCCTGGATCCTGTTCAGGATCACTTTGCAGAGTACTTTGAGGGTTGTACAGATCAAAGTTATGCCACGCCAGTTACCGCACTCTGTTAGGTCTCCTTCCTTTGGGACCTTTACGAGGATACCCTGCATCCAGTCGGCCGGGAATGTTGCAGTATCCCGAATGTCAGCGAAAAGACGGTGCAACATTTGTGCTGACAAGGCAGGGTCGGCTTTGAGCATTTCAGCAGGAATGCAATCGATTCCAGGCGCTTTGTTGGATTTCATGTCTTTGATTGCCGTGTTTCTATTTCAGCTAGCGAGGGCGCTTCCGAGTTGACGCCATTAATGCGACTTACTGTTGGCGCTTCGAGCTGCGGGTTCTGTTGGCCATCGCTATTTGTGACTCGGAAGAGATGTTCAAAATGCTCAGTCCAACGCTTGACCTGATCTGTTCGTTCTTTCAACAACTGACATGCTCGGTTTCTCAGGGGCATTTTTACATTAGTCTTGAAATGTCATATTAAGGTAATCGGATGTCTCCAATGGCGGCGGCTCTTTTACCCTCTTCGGCTAGGGAGATTGTCCAGGCTATCTTGTACCGTCTCGTTTAACTGCCTTTTCCAGCTCCGCATATCGTAAGCGGCGGCTGCTTTGGCTGACCTGGTACATGCCTACTCAATTCCGACTTTCGTCTTTTTCCGTTCATCGACCATCCTTCAGGTTTCATCCGACGCCCTTTTACTTCTTCTTCCACAGACTTTACCGAGAGTACCATGGCTCGTCGTGATAAAGGCATTCTTGATTCCACATTGTCGAGACCGACCGAACATTTTTCCAAAACTCGCGTATTCCAAAGACGCCTCGACGGCATTCAAGAAGCGAACCTCTCTTTGTGAATTTAGTCTGTAAACTGATCCGCACTTCACATTCCAATCTCGTGCGTCATTCCCTTTCTCTCCAACAGATTTCTTCTCCGTTTAACGGCAGATCCCAATGAATGTGCTCTTCCAATACAGTGTTGCTATACATTTGATTCATTTTATTTTAACTGGATTACATTTCCTCATCTTATTCCCTACCCGCACAAATCTGTATTATACAATGACTATTCCCATTATCTTCTTCCAGAGACACACAAAAGATTACTTCTATAGTTTTGGATTATTAATGTAAGATAAGGCGTATCATTTTTTCATGAAATGGAATCGTTTGGGCGCACTTCACGATACAGGGAACGGGTCGTTAAGTAGAGTAACCATTCAATTTTTTTGCTTTTTTCTACTCACTCCAAGCGAGTTGGATCATACATGTTATCTTTATCTAATGATCCAATCATCCAAAAAAAGACGATACAGCTTATCTTCAACTAACAATATAAAGATTCAAACCCGTACTGAGGTTTTGATTATTTTATATTATTTAAATTCAATTCCCGGAAAATAAAAACTAAAGTTTAATTAATCATATTCATTTTATTCGAAAATTTTTACAGTAAATACATACAATTTCACTCGTAATTCATCATGTATTTCGGACCTTATAGGAATGTTCCGGAAAACACCTCCCTGTTGTTCGTTTCCGTTTTTTTCACGAATGCAGATTTTGTATTTTTTACCTTTTTCACTCGGTTGTTTGGCTGACCCGCAGCTTTCTGAGTTCGTCCGGATGAGCGACATGCTTCGTCTTCGATCTGGATGCACCAATTGGACCATCCGGATGTTGCATGAAGCACATTCCGGTTGTTCATGTTGAAACCTTGCACTTTCTGGATGTTGTTTCCTGCTGTGCTTGTCCTGGTTCTTGACTTCGCAGCTTTCCGAACACCACTCCGAATCGAATTCTTTCTTCGAAGCTACTGGTGCCCTAGAATGATAATCATAATTTAACATTCCTCCTATACAATGAGGTTTTCACTTACCTTCATCACATGCGTTGTCGTCATCCCTCGAAGCTTCCGCGTAGTTTTGGGGAGATTGATATTTATCTTTCTCCCGATTCTGGATCCAAAAATATCTTCAACCAAAAAAAAGGAAATTTTGTAAAAATAACGTGTGTTGACATGACAGCGGAAAATAAGAGGCGTGTTGCAAAAATGCTCAATCTGTTTCCGAGATGATTAGTCTGATCTTTCAGATATAATTTTGTATCATTAAATCGCTTTGCAAAAATAATCAGTTTGTTTTAAGAAGTATTGATCGTATCTTTCAAGAATGATATTATATCCGTTTTAGCAAAAGCACATTGAGCCAAGACGCAAGGTGAAACGGTAAGATTAGTATAATCAGAAAGGAATAATACTGAAGATTCAGCCTATCATATTTTACTAAGCGGGTACACACATCACTGTTCTTCGACTGTTCCGTCTGTCGGCAATTCCGAGGCTCGGGATTCAAGCTGTTCAACGTATGCCATTTTCACCTCTGGATTCTCCAACCGGCGAACGTCGTATCGACACCCGACTATCTCCACGCGCCGTTGGTCACGCACAACTCTCAGCCGTATTTCACCAAGGACGAGGTGATGGTCAGATGCAATGTCTAAGTAAGCTTCGTTTGTTGCGGACATCAAGAAGGCTCTTTCTCAATTTTCGACTGATGCAGATGTGGTCAATTTGATTTTCTGTTCGGCCATCTCGGGATACTAAAGTGACCTTATGTGCTGGTCGATGTGGGAAGAGCGATCCTCCGATCACCATGTTGTTGTTGCCACAAAACTCTACAAACAGCTTTCAAATTTCGCTCATCTGTCCTAGACCATGGTGCCCTATGATGCGCTCAAAGTACTGATTATCGGAGCCAATCTTTGCGTTGAAGTCGCCCAAATGGATTTGAATGTCACCCTTTGGAATTTTCTAAACCACGCTGTTCAATTGACTGTAAAACTGCTTTTTCATCTGCAAATCGGCAACGTCAGTAACACTGGATCATTGTGAGGTTTTTAACCAAAGTTTTGAATCTGGCTTCGATTATTCTTTCGTTTATCGGTTCCCATCTTTTGAGGGCTGCATGGGCTTGCGGGCTTAATAGTAAATTAACTCTTCGTTCCTGAGTAGCGTATTCTCCTCGTATGCCAAAGTAAAGCAGGACTTGCCCGGACTGTGTCTTGTGTTTTCCAGTGTTAGGCCAAGGGACTTCGCTCAGTCCCAATATTTCTAGCTTGAGGCGGCTAGCTTCTCTAGTAAGTTGAGCCAGCTTACCTGGCTGAGCAAGGGTCAAAACATTCCAAGTTCCAATTCAGTTTCCGTAACAATTTAATAAATCGGGTGCAGTAGGTTGTTAGCCTAAGATCGCTAACCGCTATGGGGCTGCCATCTTAGACTTAGCTGGTGGGAGCTGCATATCGTAAATTCAGCCACTCGCTGCGAGACAGACGCTGTTTGAGTTGCCCCTGACCTGGAGAATTTGAACCGCCTCTTCAACAAAAGGTTCTTAAAACTCTTCTATGCTACCAGATTTTGTTTTCCCTTCGAAAATATGACCATAGGTGAAGCTTTCGGATGATGTGCAACATTAAACAGAATTTGCCATACTTGCTTTGTCCCATTGTTGTATAAGAGTAATCAATCGATATTGGCATTGATGTCTATAGTTCGATTTTCGTTCAAATTACCGAATGGTGACTGCAAACAAATTCCTGAAATTGAATTATTTCTTACCTGTTCCGTTATGCTAGTACTTTTTCTTCTTGAAGGTCATAAATATCGGCTTCAAATCTGGACGTCGAGAGAAGTTTTCGTGGATCTTTTGGTATGGAAAAGTCTCTAATCTGGTTAGCAGTGGATTCAGAGCTCGATCAAGGACATTGTATTCGATACTCCAGTTCCGTTGAAATTCGATTAAAGTTACAGAGCAAGTGGAGTCTTCATCATCGCTTGTTTCACAATCGTCCAGGCTGTGATAATCGTGTTCTTCTTCAAGCCGGTTATCTTCCGTTCGAAAATGTTCTTCACCTCACATATTGTTGATGTTTCTTCGTTTTTCTGTTAATTTCTTCGTAAGACGGCCGCACAATTTGTCAGATTTGATCCAGATTGTAGACTTCATTTTGAATTTTCTTGTATCGATCTTTTCATCACCATTTTTGTACCTATTCAACAGTCTCCGATAGGTTCCACTTTTCAAATTTTTTTTCCAATTTCCGCGATTCATTTTGGTCATAAGAATATTCAAAATTATGAACCGAGACCGACCGACCAAATCGACGGAAATGTAAACAAATCAATTTTTTTTCTATCAAACTCTACACGCTAAAATCAATTTACTCATTCATTCACGCTAAAAGAAATTTTTGCATGATATGAGCTACTTATAATGCTTATAAAGTGCTGTGAAGTTGTTCCTGCTCTACTTGATTGCAGAAATATTCGATATGCTTATAAAAAGCGAAGAGGCACTTGATTCGCAGATATAGAGCTACAAACCGGCTAAGACGGTGTATGTCTTTCTAAAAGGATAAGGTATGCTAGTGTACAGCTTTGTGGTATTAAGTTTGTACATTTAAAGCTATATAAAAGCAAAGCTTTAGTGCTTACGGTTACTTGGGGAGCTACTGGGGACTCTAAGTTTTTTTTTACAGTTTTTTTCGTGTTGCAATTTCGTTTAACACATTGTCAGTTATTATTCAATTTCAAATAGCGATATAATCGCTAATGAGGTGAACTGTAGAATAACGGTCCAAAGTTCTTGGATTCTCAATCGGTCCACAAGTGTACCTAACGATTCCGCCAACCTTTTCAACCCCTTGTTGCCTTCCTCCGCTGTGTGCTCTCTAGTTGGAGTTAACTGTAGCTTACCGGTATCCTTTAATTACCGTTCTTCGCGAGAACTTTTCCCCGTTATTGAGAAAACTGGCGGTTGATTCCCGGGAACAAACCTCATGCACAAGTGCGAGTGAAAACATAAATATTTGGACAAACTCGACGAAATAAACTGTTCAACTAGGTATAATGGAGATAGGCAAAGGGGTTTCCTGTTTGTTGGCCGTACATTCCCTCGATTCTGGGTGCTGTGCCGTCTGTCTGTACCACCCTTCCCCGTTGTTATTGCCAGTTACTCTGTGGGTAGGTGTAATTCAATACGGTAATTTTCAATTTTCCCCTTTCCCTTGAAAGGCCGCAACTACCGATTTATTCGATGGAAGCAACATATTTGCTTAGTAGGCAGTAGGCTAGGTAAGCTCTTACCGTTTTAAGTTCCATGGAAGAGAACTCTTCGGCGTCCGTCGCCTGCTTTGTTTACGCTGCTCGGTGACGACGATTCAGTTGTTATTGTTTGCTACTGCCTACCGAAAAACGCAAAACGAAAACCGAAGCCTCCTTCGCATATTTCACAACTCGGCTGCCAGCGTACCGGGAAAATTGTTTTTCCACACATCAATCCAAAAGTCGTTTTCGGGATCAAGTGAAAAGATCGCTCACTTTTTTTTTATTCTGCTAGCCTCAACAACACATGTTGCCGATGGTTGGCTTTCTGATGGCACTGTTTGTTTACATTTTTGGATACGGTTCAGAGTTTTGTTGTTGTTTTTTGCTCTCAACTTTTTTTTGGTTGGTATTCGTCACGCGTGTCTCTTCGTGAGTTCGTTCGGTGAAAAGTGCTCTCGCTTTCGTCGAGACAGTCAAATGGCGATCCTAATTTTTTTCTGTTTTGGCAAGGAGCTACTCGACATATCTTGAGCATGTTAAAAAGTTGGCTAAAAAAATGTTCATCCTGTTTAGTCTAGAAAAAAATGAAGATTCTCGAGAACTAAGTTCAAGTGCAACAATACTTTCTCTTGTAATGATATTTTTGGATTTATTATAATTACCGAAGTATAACGGAAATATGTTAGGTATTCATTATTGATTTTAACGTTATCTTAGTTTAATTTTTTAAATGTGGAACAACAATTTGACTTTGCACGCTTCTGTTGTAAATTAGTTGAAATTGGTCCTACAATGTTCTCTAATAGTCGCCGAAACCTCGAACCGTTTGAAAATTGCACCATTTTCCATATTTTTTTTCTCGCTGCTTAAATTTGTGCCGCTAAACCGTTCGAGTGGAAGCTGTCCATTATTTACGAAAACAGACAGCACTTACTACGAGCTCGAAAACTAATTTCCTAACCCTCTTTCGTGTTCCATCCATCTGGTCCGAACGTATGAATTCCAACTCAAATGGACATCCCAACTCGCCCCATCTTAGAGGACGAAGATGATGATGAGGGGACGCTCGAGTCAACCTTGTTGAATTTTCTTCTCCCTCTGTTTTTTGCCCTCGTTATCGACGATCGTTGTTGGGGTTGTTCATCAGAAAATCTCAAGAGTGCTCCAAAAGAGCACAGTGACGGATCCGGGGTAATGTTTGCCAGTGAGCAATTTTTCCGACCCGTTAGAGTCAACAAACAGTTGCGCGACGACTTTAGGCACTGTAAAGTTAAGTGAACGAAAAGAAAACACCGGACCTGGGCAGTTTGCCATCGGAGACCCGAGGAAATGCGAGAGAATCAGGCGGGACCGTCCCAAATTCTTGACTCGGCTAAGTGAAAATGAATTACATGTTCATTAGACTGAGTCGGTTTGGGGTCATTTTGTGAATTTCTCAAACCCTGGGTTCTCAGAGCTATGTTTTGGTTCGAAACTCATCCATTTTTTTGCATTACTTTTGTTTCTTCTGTGCAACCCAGTTTTCGAATTTATAAATTCTTTAATGGAAACCGCTGAACAACTTTGTCCAAGACAAAGTTATCAGCTGTTGGAGTATGCCTTTTGGAATTGAAAAACAATCAATACAACTGACATCACTGCTGGTGCCTAGCAAAGTATTGCTAGGAAAGTAGTAATGCAATACCTTGCTAGGCAAAATCAGTGATGTCAGTTGAATTGATTGCTTTTTAAATCGAAAAGATATACCTTTATTCAACAACTTACACTGTATCAAAAAATTGTCCGTACAGCACGCACCTTGAAATCCAAACAATCAAAAAGTGCACTTTTTCAGTCAATAAATATACTACAATTACATCATTCGCTGCAGAAAATAGTCCTTTTTGTAGATCAGTATTAAAAATGTTTATGAATTAAACCTAAAAAATCATCAAAATCATTTTGTATAAAAAGTCCCAAAAACGACGTCAAAAAATTGTCCGTACACTGAGGCATTTGTCAAATATTAATCAAGAAAACAGTTATGTGTCAGTCTGTCAAACACAGAAACGTGAGTTGAATCTCAGCAAAGACAATTTCCAGTGGTCTGAGCGATAAACACGGTAAAATGAACGGTATTTAGCGTAAATCAATAGATTCCAACAATTTGTGGATTAAATTGACAGAAAAATGTCTGCTCCTCACAAAAAAAATACCCGTCGACAACCGGAAACTGATTGTTGACCTGAAGAATGGCGGTAAAAGCTTGTCCGAAATTGCAGGAATTGTAAAACGGCAACGATCGTCGGTTCAGTATGTCCTTCAAAACTTTAAGAAGACTAACTCCCTGGAGACTACTCCAGGAAGAGGCCGCAAACTGAAGCTTTCGGATCGTCACCATGGCATCAGTGTCAGGGAAATCAGTCAGAATCTTAAAATCAGTGCCCCGAAACTAGCTGACAGCCTGAAGAATTTTGAAAACATACAAGTTAATCCTCAAACGGTACGGAACATACTTCATGAGAAAAAATACCGAGGTCGTGTCGCTCGTAAGAAGCCGTTTATATCTGCTAAGAATAAGAAAAAGTGGCTGGAATACGCTCAAAATTTTGTCCTGGAACCGGAAAAGTTCTGGCAGAACGTCATATTCACTGACGAAAGCAAATTTAATATTTTTGGGTCTGACGGACATGTAGCAGTAAGGCGTAATCCCAATACTTAATTGGATCCGAAAAGTTTGCGACCTACAGTTCAGTACGGTGGGTGCCATGTAATGGTGTGGGGTGCTCTCAGCGCAAATGGCAACACGATTTCGGTATTTTTTTCTCATGAAGTATGTTCCGTACCGTTTGAGGATTAACTTGTATGTTTTCAAAATTCTTCAGGCTGTCAGCTAGTTTCGTGGCACTGATTTTAGGATTCTGACTGATTTCCCTGACAATGATGCGATGGTGACGATCCGTAAGCTTCAGTTTGCGGCCTCTTCCCGGAGTAGTCTCCAGGGAGTTAGTCTTCTTAAAGTTCTGGAGAACATACTGAACCGACGATCGTTGCCGTTTTACAATTCCTGCAATTTCGGACAAGCTTTTACCGTGATTCTTCAGGTCAACAATCAGTTTCCGGTTGTCAACGGGTATTTTTTTGTGAGGAGCAGACATTTTCCTGTCAATTTGCTCCACAAATTGTTGAAATCTATTGATTTACGCTTAAAACCGTTCATTTTACCGTATTTATCGCTCAGACCACTGGAAATTGTCTTTGCTGAGATTCAACTAACGTTTCTGGGTTTGACAGACTGACACATTATTGTTTTCTTGACTAATATTTGACAAATGCCTCAGTGTACGGACAATTTTTTGACGTCGTTTTTGGGACTTTTTATACAAAATGAATTGGATTATTTTTAAGGTTTAATTCATAATCATTTTTAATACTGATCTACAAAAAGGACTAGTTTCTGCAGCGAATGATGTAATTGTAGTATTTTTATTGACTGAAAAAGTGCACTTTTTGATTGTTTGGATTTCAAGGTGCGTGCTGTACGGACAATTTTTTGATACAGTGTATATCTTAGTTGCCTAGTTAGATACGAAGTTACAGTCTTTTACAAAGTTGTTCAGCGGTAAATTTCCAATATAGAATTTATAAATTGGCACAAAAACCATCAGGAGGTTCGGTTACACAGAAGAAACATAAAATATGTTGATTTTGCAGTACAAATTGTTCAATTTTCCCATACAAACATAAAATCACCAATTTACTCATGAAAACGTTACTTAAAGTTCTGCAAAAATCATGGCTGAGATTTGAACCAAAACAAAGCTTTGCAGGCCCCATGGTTTGAGAAAATCTAAAATGCCCCTAAATCGACTCAGTCTAATGCTCATAGATATATAAGGATGTAGTAGCGTCCGTAGATTGTTTATAATTTTTAAATTCTTCGATACTGGTAAATGGATCGCTTAGTGCTAATTTTATTGAATCAACAAACATATTTTTTATTTACTTCGTAATTTTGAATTCTCAAACATTAGGGTGGCAATGGATGTGTACGAAAAAAAAAACATCATCGAATTTAGTAAACTGACACACATTTCGTGGTATCTTTCAAAAAACTGCAAAATTTGAGTTCAATCGCACTTCATTTTGGAAAGACTATTTCAAAGCGAACAAATTCCGATTTTTTGACTCAAGAAAATAAAAAATAATAAGAGAAATTGTGAAAACCACTGACATACCTTGGATGCCACATTCTCCACTTTTAAAAAACAGTGCCAAAATTTTTAAAGTGCCTAAACCGGCGAGTTTTGGTGTTATATCGAAAAATAATTAGACAAAAATAAATTTTAGTGGACTTTACCAAATGGGTGATATTCTACAGCGCTTGCAAAGTAATGCAATTCGATGTGCCCAAGTAACACACAAAATTAGGATAGGTTTAATAATTTTTACAAGGAGTTTTATAAGTGACATCCATGGATGGCAAAACTCCTAAATCGGCTCAGAGTGCTATTTTTTCGTCGCTCCCCCCAAGCTGTGCGGGGAGAGAAAAATCGCACTTCGCACCAGTGATGTCAACCTTCCAGATTTTCTCTGGATCTTCCAGACTTTTTGAACTTTTGCCAGACATTTTTTCAGGTTTCCAGACTTCCAGACTTTTGACAATTCTTCCAGACAATTCCAGACTTTTGGGTTTGGACATAAATTGTTCTAAAAAACTATGAAAATTCAATTTGGTCATGGTGTAATATGGCAGGAAATGATTAGAATTTATAAGTTATGAATTCATAAGTGTTCGAAACCTCTTATTATTTTGCCATTGCTTTGAAGATGTATGTCAAATTGAGAATAAGACATAATACGTGACTGATATGTTTTGGTGATTACCTACATACATACATACATACATACATACATACATACAAGACATAACACGTGACTGATATGGTGATAGAAAAATAGTATTGCAACATTGAGATCTGGGGACCAAAAAAAAAAAAAGGTCGCCACCTTCAAAGCTAAGGTGTCCAGACATTTCCACACATTTCCAGACATTTTTTAAAAAGCTTCCAGACTTTTCTGAAAAATAGTTGACAACCCTGCTTTGCACTTAAATCAAGAGTGAAACTATGAACACATAGGAGTGAGCGCATCGTTCACATTTACTGATGAAGAGAATTCCCTTTTCGGGACAAAAGGTTGAGGAGAAATCTGAGAGCTAACACAGTTTATTCTTGGTAGGTTAAAGAGATAAGACGCTGCTCTCCGAACCAAATGTGTCAGAGGTGTCCTGATTTTTCAGTATTTGTCCTGATTTTCGAGAAGCCGAGAAACAAATATTTGATATTTGAACGGCGTTTTTTCGATTTAAACTACAAGCCAGCTATCGCTAACTTCTTATCACTTCTGTTGCATAACTTAAGGCGTTTACAACACCGTTATTTTGTCTTAACCTTCCAAAGCTGTTCGGGTCAATATGACCCAAAGCGCACATTTCAAACATCTCCATCATCATTCCAATATACTGAAGAACTAGGAATTTTGACAAACTAAGTATGTTCCATGAAAATAATGATCAAGTTAACCTTCCTAGGCCGTTCGCAAAATTTTGAACAAATTATTTTTCGCTTGTTTTGACTAGTAAATCGATTTCGTTCCACTGGTCACATATCTTGACCGATATTTATGACTTTAGATTCATTATTTAGGTAATTTATTCAAGATTTTGAATATTAAACTTAAATCGATTTGACTAAGAAGATGACCTATAGAATGCTGTGAACAGAAAACCTCCGAAAACAGACATCATTTTAAAATTCTTATATCTGCAGTATATGTTGGTGTATTAAATTTTTTTTATATGTTTTGAAATTGTGAAAAATAAATCTTTTCAAAAATATATAAAAATTTTAGGGTTCCATGGGAGTTTCAGCCGCAATCTTGGAATTACCGGAAATTTTTTTTTCACTTTTTAAAAGAGGTAACATTTTTTCTTAGCAGCGCTGTATCTCATTTTTAAATTAACTGATTTTTAAAATTCAAATTTTAGTTTTATTTTGATTACATGATTATCATTTTCACTGAATACACAACGTATCTCAAATATTACTGTTATCCGTAATACGAGAATTAAAACAAGAAAAAAATCATGATTTTCGAACCCGTCTGTTATGATGGGCTGGTAAACGGTGGATAATGTGCAACACGAGACTCCATAGTGGTCATATTACCTCTTATTCACAACTCCTATCTCTACCTCCCCGTGGTGCCGGCTGGGGTGCGAGTAACTTAAGCGGAGATCGGGTACCCAACCCCGGTGGATGCTTTGGTCGCATGCAGACTGAGAAGGTGGCCGCACGCGTCTGTTCCCCAGGTCAGGGGCGGCGTGCAACAACAAGTGAGTGTCTGTTCTCCAGGTCAGGGACGGCTCAAACAGCGTCTGTCTTGCAGCAAGCGGCTGAATTTACGAAATGCGGCTCCCGCCAGCTAAGTCCAAGATGGCAGCCCCATCGCGGGATAGGGACTTTAGGCTAACAACCTACTGGCCCTGATATCTTGTACTGTTACAGAAACTGAGAGAAGAAATAACCGAATTGGAACTTTGGCAACGCCTTTAGCATGAAAACACGGACTAGAATTGGAACTTGGAATGTTTTGACCCTTGCCCAGCCAGGAAAGCTGGCTCAACTTGCTAGAGAAGCTAGCCGCCTCAAGCTTGAAATTCTGGGACTGAGCGAAGTCCGTTGGCCTAACACTGGAGAGCACAAGACACAGTCCGGGCAAGTACTGCTTTACTCTGGCATACGAGGAGAACATGCTACTTGGGAACGAGGAGTTGGTTTCCTGTTAAGCCCGCAGGCCCATGCAGCCCTCATAAGATGGGAACCGATAAACGAAAGCATAATCGTAGCCAGATTCAGAACACGGGTTAGAAACCTTACAATGGTCCAGTGTTATGCGCCAACTGACGTTGCCGATTTGCAGGAGAAAGAGCAGTTTTACAGTCAAATAGATTTGCATATAAACGTCATACACTATTTGATAGCCCCTTGTTAGTCGACAAATCCTTCGTCTCCTTTCCCACTCTTCCGTCGCATTCGCGCAAGCATTCGACAGTCCGTAGTCGGCGACCAAACGGACGCGCAGTGCGTAGTGATTGAGGTCCTGCAGAATTCCTGCTAGAATTCACAGGAGGTAAGAACATAAACAGAAACGGAACAATTCACCCTTTCTCTGGAAGCAGAACCCACAAAGGTCACTTGGGTATCCCGAGATGGCCGAACAGAAAATCAAATTGACCACATCTGCATCAGTCGAAAATGGAGAAGGAGCCTTCTTGATGTCCGCAACAAACGAAGCGCAGACATTGCATCTGACCATCACCTCGTCCTTGGCGAGATACGACTGAGAGTTGCGCGTGTCCAACGGCGCGAGGAGAAAGTCGAGTGTCGATACGACGTCCGCCGGTTGGAGAATCCAGAGGTGAAAAGGGCATACGTTGAACAGCTAGAATCCCGAGCCTCTGAACTGCCGACAGACGGAACAGTCCAAGAACAGTGGAATCAACAATGCCTTTATCACGACGAGCCACGGTACTCTCGGTAAAGTTTGTGGAAGACGAAGTGAATGGATGTCGGATGAAACCTGGAGGATGATCGATGATCGGAGAAAGGCGAAAGTCGGAATTGAGCAGGCATGTACCGGGTCAGCCGAAGCAGCCGCCCGCTTACGATATGCGGAGCTGGAAAAGGCAGTTAAACGAGCTTGTAGACAAAACAAGAGAGCCTGGACAAACTCCCTAGTCGAAGAAGGAGAAAGAGCCGACGCCATTGGAGATATCCGATTATTATATGACATTTCCCGCCGCCTTAGTGGTGCAAGGACTAATGCAAGAATGCCGCTGAAAAACCGAGCAGGTCAGCTGTTGACAGATCGAACAGATCAGCTCAAGCATTGGACTGAGCATTTTGATCAACTTTTCCGAGTTACAAATAGCAATGGCCAACAGAACCCGCAGCTCGAGGCGCCCACAGTAAGTCGCATTAATGGCGTCAACTCGGAAGCGCCCTCGCTGGCTGAAATAGAAGCGGCAATCAAAGACATGAAATCCAACAAAGCGCCTGGAATCGATTGCATTCCTGCTGAAATGCTCAAAGCCGATCCTGCCTTGTCAGCACAAATGTTGCACCGTCTTTTCGCTGACATTTGGGATACTGCAACATTCCCGGCCGACTGGATGCAGGGTATCCTCGTAAAGGTCCCGAAGAAAGGAGACCTGACAGAGTGCGGTAACTGGCGAGGCATAACGTTGATCTGTACAACCCTCAAAGTACTCTGCAAGGTGATCCTGAACAGCATCCAGCAGAAAATCGACGCTACACTCCGAAGGCAACAAGCTGGATTCCGATCCGGACGATCATGTGTGGACCACATCACAACGCTACGAATCATACTGGAACAAATCAACGAATTCCAGGACTCTCTTCTGCTGGTGTTCGTTGATTTCGAAAAAGCATTCGACCGACTTAACCATGAAAACATCTGGGCGGCTTTAAGGCGACGAGGGGTCCCAGAGAAACTAGTCCATCTCATCGAAGCACAGTACGAGGCATTTTCGTGCAAGGTCTTGCACGACGGTGTCTTGTCCCAACCAATCCCGGTAGCTGCTGGAGTGAGACAAGGATGTATTCTATCACCGCTACTTTTTCTAATCGTAATGGATGAGATTCTGATTGGATCGATCGACTGTGCACCGAACCGAGGATTGCCGTGGAATCCTTCAACAATGGAGCATCTGAACGACCTTGACCTGGCTGCCTGCGGAATATTATCTGCGCTTGGTGGCCTGGCAACTGGATCTCGAATGAGGAACTACATCGCCGGTGTCATCAAAGGGCGCTAGAAATCGAGATTCGGGAACGTAAGTGGAGATGGATTGGGCACACGCTGCGAAAAAAAGGAAAACGAGATTTGCAGAGAGGCGCTAGATTGGAGTCCAGAAGGTCATCGAAGAAGAGGCAGGCCCAGAAACTCGTGGCGGCGAAGCCTAGCCGCTGAAATCCGAGCTGTCGACGAGAATCTTGACTGGGATCAGATGAAGACGCTGGCTCCGGATCGTCAACAGTGAAGGTCTTTTACCACGGCCCTATGCACCGGAGGATCGGCTCGGGATCATTAAGTAAGTAAGTAAGTAAGATAAATTTTTGAAAAGATGATTGAAAAGTTGATGTAATTTGGCACATTTTCGCAATTTTAGATAGTCAAATTCGACGAATTTTAAATGGTAGATGTTTTTTGAATTTGATGTCAATTTGCTATTTCTCATGTTTACTTGCACTTAAATTCAACTTTGCACTGGATTTTGAGGACATGAACGCAAGATTTATATTCACCAGAAAGGAAATGTCATACAAATTCTAGTAGTGTAATTACATGAGCGATTCAATACTTTACAAAAATACGCAAAGTTATGCAAAAATCTGCAAAACCTCGTCAATTTTCCAATCCTGTTTTCATAATTTATCTGTTGTGACTTGAACAATTTTGACGGTTTATTGATAGAGAAATACTGTTTTTATACTACTTTTTTACATTTTTTGTGGTCATGATCTTAAAAAGTAAAAAAAAAATCATCCCATTCGATTTGATTTGCTGATTAATTAATTTTTTGATTAGACACAAATTATCAACAAATTTTGTTCGACAAAATTGTGTATGAATCATTTTTAACTATACGTACCTAATAATTAAATTAATAGAGTTTAGATAAGCCTACGCGAGTTTTTGAAAAAAGGGTCTATTTCTTCATGTGATACATTAACGATTATTTTGAACTTTTTAGTACAGCGTTTGACAGATTGTACAGCATTGTGACTTGGCTTAAAGGGTCTCTAAAATTGTAGAAAATTCCAAATTCTGGACGTGGATTTCGCTTGGGCATAATTGTTGAATTTTTGGCGCAAAGCTATAAATTTTGTTGGATGAAACTAGAATCTCTCAAAATTTTATCAAGACCTGTCAATTAATCATAGGTGTGAAATGTACGTGTTTTATTATTTTTCAAACCAGTTCTATGGCAAACAGATGTTAGAAATTCTGTCTGTAATGATAGTTAGAAGTTCAGGGCCTTTTCCTAATATTTTTGATACGCCACGTTGTCATATAATGAAACCAGGAAAAACTTGCGGATTTCAATACAAAAAATCGCTAGCATCCCTAATTGTACTTATAGAGTCTTCTTTGCTGCACCATTATTCGAAGCAAATTACAGTTAAAAAATCAAATCGATCACTGGATTTTTCAATCGAGTATAAACTCATCAACCTTCCACTAGAATTAAGCTGATTCCGGTTGAACAGATATAAGATCAAGCTTCCACCATGCAACCCTCCATTGCTCAATCCCGCCTTCATTTTAACAATTTTTTTCGCTAAATGATCAAAAAGAATATTTTCTACGGCCCCATAATGATGACTGCTGTTTATCATGCGCGGGGCATTCGCTATAACTAAGAGAAAGTGTGTTTTGTGGTTGATTCAAAAATATCAAGGAAATTAAAAACAATAAAATTGGTTCGCTTTTTCCTGTTTCTTAAGGAAAACAAAAAATGGGTTGAAATGTTTTTATTATGCTAAACTATGACGCTGGACAAATTGTGTAAGTGTAATGACATTCCTGGTTTTCTATCAACCAATTAATACAGAAATAAAAACGGCAACAAAAAAATAGATTTTTAATCAAAGGGCTACATCCCTAGACATTCGTTTCTTAAACAAGTTCATATCGCCGCCCAACTTTTCCGAATTTGTCAAGTAGCTACTCGACTTGATGGTAGCTTCTTCGGGGTCTACAGCAAATGAAGAACCCTCCAAGGACCGAACCGTGCTGTAACACCAATCCAACGTCCGTCCAAGTCAAGAAGCATACAACCAGAAGAGAATTCCGGAAACGGACCATTTTCTATTACTTTTTTTCCACTCCATCCCTCTCCAACTTTCCTTTGTAAAGCGCAAAAGATTTTCACTTTTCCTCCTACGAGGTCTTGGAAGCACAAGAAAAAAAACTCACCTTCTTTTCCAACCTCTTCCCAACATCTTAGGTGGTTGATTACGATGAGGCAACAAGGGCGGTCTCGGAAATTGGCGTTCCTAAATTGGCACCACACAGCCTGGCAACATAAAAGGACCAAATGATTGGCTCCGAAAGAGGAAGAAATAAATGTCACGAAATTATATACAATTGGTGCTGTCGTTCCCAACAAGACAGCAAGAGTCGTTTCCTCAATCTTTACGAAAGAAGGCAAAAATGTTGCCTTGATTTTCGCGACTCCTGCTCCAGCTAAGATGAACAATTTCCCTGAACCCTGAGGATGATGGCGACAACTCGAGTGGGTGGGGGTTGCTAATCTTTTGCCAACTTTTGTGAGCTGGAAATGGCGCGCAATTTCTTCGAGTGAAAGTAATTCGAAGACTTTGGTTTCTGGTTCCAATTGAGAGAAGCAATTTTGCTTCTGATTGTCGTGTGGTTTCGCTTCGATGGAAAATTTAGCAAACGATTTCCACGAAGTGTAGCGAAGAACAACTTCACAATTTCGAGAGCGAAGGACCTGGGAAGCACGTTTGAGATGGCAGGGTCATAAGGCTAGTAAAGAGTCACAAAAAAATCAAAATGCTCTCATCCATAGTTTTGAAATCCAAAAAAATATCTTTTTATTCAAATCTGTAAAAATGATCAATTGCCGAATTTGTCAAAACTGTCAAAATTGTCCAATTGTCAAATTTCTCAAATATGTTGAAATTATCCTAATTGTCAAAATTGTCAAAATTGTCAAAATCATCAAAATTGTTAAAATTGTCAAAATTGTCAAAATTGTCCAAATTGTCAAAATTGTCGAAATTGTCAAAATTGTCAAAATTGTCAAAATTGTCAAAATTGTCAAAATTGTCAAAATTGTCAAAATTGTCAAAACTGTCAAAATTGTCAAAATTGTCAAAATTGTCAAAATTGTCAAAATTGTCAAAATTGTCAAAATTGTCAAAATTGTCAAAATTGTCAAAATTGTCAAAATTGTCAAAATTATCAAAATTGTCAAAATTGTCAAAATTGTCAAAATTGTCAAAATTGTCAAAATTGTCAAAATTGTCAAAATTGTCAAAATTGTCAAAATAGTCAAAATTGTCAAAATTGTCAAAATTGTCAAAATTGTCAAAATTGTCAAAATTGTCAAAATTGTCAAAATTGTCAAAATTGTCAAAATTGTCAAAATTGCCAAAATTGTCAAAATTGTCAAAATTGTCAAAATTGTCAAAATTGTCAAAATTGTCAAAATTGTCAAAAT
The DNA here is from genome assembly GCF_029784155.1 of Uranotaenia lowii. Classification (NCBI taxonomy): domain Eukaryota; kingdom Metazoa; phylum Arthropoda; class Insecta; order Diptera; family Culicidae; genus Uranotaenia; species Uranotaenia lowii. The sequence continues at coordinate 188,804,186 of NC_073691.1, read as the reverse complement.
TGTCAAAATTGTCAAAATTGTCAAAATTGTCGAAATTGTCAAGATTGTCAAAATTGTCAGAATTGTCAAAATTGTCAAAATTGTCAAAATTGTCAAAATTGTGAAAATTGTGAAAATTGTGAAAATTGTCAAAATTGTCAAAATTGTCAAAATTGTCAAAATTGTCAAAATTGTCAAAATTGTCAAAATTGTCAAAAATGTCAAAATTGTCAAAAATGTCACAAATGTCAAAAATGTCAAAAATGTCAAAAATGTCAAAAATGTCAAAAATGTCAAAAATGTCAAAAATGTCAAAAATGTCAAAAATGTCAAAAATGTCAAAAATGTCAAAAATGTCAAAAATGTCAAAAATGTCAAAAATGTCAAAAATGTCAAAAATGTCAAAAATGTCAAAAATGTCAAAAATGTCAAAAATGTCAAAAATGTCAAAAATGTCAAAAATGTCAAAAATGTCAAAAATGTCAAAAATGTCAAAAATGTCAAAAATGTCAAAAATGTCAAAAATGTCAAAAATGTCAAAAATGTCAAAAATGTCAAAAATGTCAAAAATGTCAAAAATGTCAAAAATGTCAAAAATGTCAAAAATGTCAAAAATGTCAAAAATGTCAAAAATGTCAAAAATGTCAAAAATGTCAAAAATGTCAAAAATGTCAAAAATGTCAAAAATGTCAAAAATGTCAAAAATGTCAAAAATGTCAAAAATGTCAAAAATGTCAAAAATGTCAAAAATGTCAAAAATGTCAAAAATGTCAAAAATGTCAAAAATGTCAAAAATGTCAAAAATGTCAAAAATGTCAAAATTGTCAAAGTTGTCAAAAATGTCAAAAATGTCAAAAATGTCAAAAATGTCAAAAATGTCAAAAATGTCAAAAATGTCAAAAATGTCAAAAATGTCAAAAATGTCAAAAATGTCAAAAATGTCAAAAATGTCAAAAATGTCAAAAATGTCAAAAATGTCAAAAATGTCAAAAATGTCAAAAATGTCAAAAATGTCAAAAATGTCAAAAATGTCAAAAATGTCAAAAATGTCAAAAATGTCAAAAATGTCAAAAATGTCAAAAATGTCAAAAATGTCAAAAATGTCAAAAATGTCAAAAATGTCAAAAATGTCAAAAATGTCAAAAATGTCAAAAATGTCAAAAATGTCAAAAATGTCCAAAATGTCAAAAATGTCAAAAATGTCAAAAATGTCAAAAATGTCAAAAATGTCAAAAATGTCAAAAATGTCAAAAATGTCAAAAATGTCAAAAATGTCAAAAATGTCAAAAATGTCAAAAATGTCAAAAATGTCAAAAATGTCAAAAATGTCAAAAATGTCAAAAATGTCAAAAATGTCAAAAATGTCAAAAATGTCAAAAATGTCAAAAATGTCAAAAATGTCAAAAATGTCAAAAATGTCAAAAATGTCAAAAATGTCAAAAATGTCAAAAATGTCAAAACTGTCAAAAATGTCAAAAATGTCAAAAATGTCAAAAATGTCAAAAATGTCAAAAATGTCAAAAATGTCAAAAGTGTCAAAAATGTCAAAAATGTCAAAAATGTCAAAAATGTCAAAAATGTCAAAAATGTCAAAAATGTCAAAAATGTCAAAAATGTCAAAAATGTCAAAAATGTCAAAAATGTCAAAAATGTCAAAAATGTCAAAAATGTCAAAAATGTCAAAAATGTCAAAAATGTCAAAAATGTCAAAAATGTCAAAAATGTCAAAAATGTCAAAAATGTCAAAAATGTCAAAAATGTCAAAAACGTCAAAAATGTCAAAAATGTCAAAAATGTCAAAAATGTCAAAAATGTCAAAAATGTCAAAAATGTCAAAAATGTCAAAAATGTCAAAAATGTCAAAAATGTCAAAAATGTCAAAAATGTCAAAAATGTCAAAAATGCAAAAATATCAAAAATTTCAAAAATGTCTAAAATGTCAAAAATGCCAAAAATGTCATTAATGTCAAAAATGTCAAAATTGTCAAAAATGTCGAAAATATTAAAAATGTCAAAATTGTCAAAGATGTCAAAAAGTTCAAAATGTAAAAAATGTCAAAAATGTCAAAAATGTCAAAAATGTCAAAAATGTCAAAAATGTCAAAAATGTCAAAAATGTCAAAAATGTCAAAAATGTCAAAAATGTCAAAAATGTCAAAAATGTCAAAAATGTCAAAAATGTCAAAAATGTCAAAAATGTCAAAAATGTCAAAAATGTCAAAAATGTCAAAAATGTCAAAAATGTCAAAAATGTCAAAAATGTCAAAAATGTCAAAAATGTCAAAAATGTCAAAAATGTCAAAAATGTCAAAAATGTCAAAAATGTCAAAAATGTCAAAAATGTCAAAAATGTCAAAAATGTCAAAAATGTCAAAAATGTCAAAAATGTCAAAAATGTCAAAAATGTCAAAAATGTCAAAAATGTCAAAAATGTCAAAAATGTCAAAAATGTCAAAAATGTCAAAAATGTCAAAAATGACAAAAATGTCAAAAATGTCAAAAATGTCAAAAATGTCAAAAATGTCAAAAATGTCAAAAATGTCAAAAATGTCAAAAATGTCAAAAATGTCAAAAATGTCAAAAATGTCAAAAATGTCAAAAATGTCAAAAATGTCAAAAATGTCAAAAATGTCAAAAATGTCAAAAATGTCAAAAATGTCAAAAATGTCAAAAATGTCAAAAATGTCAAAAATGTCAAAAATGTCAAAAATGTCAAAAATGTCAAAAATGTCAAAAATGTCAAAAATGTCAAAAATGTCAAAAATGTCAAAAATGTCAAAAATGTCAAAAATGTCAAAAATGTTAAAAATGTCAAAAATGTCAAAAATGTCAAAAATGTCAAAAATGTCAAAAATGTCAAAAATGTCAAAAATGTCAAAAATGTCAAAAATGTCAAAAATGTCAAAAATGTCAAAAATGTCAAAAATGTCAAATATGTCAAAAATGTCAAAAATGTCAAAAATGTCAAAAATGTCAAAAATGTCAAAAATGTCAAAAATGTCAAAATTGTCAAAATTGTCAAAATCATCAAAATTGTTAAAATTGTCAAAATTGTCAAAATTGTTCAAATTGTCAAAATTGTCGAAATTGTCAAAATTGTCAAAATTGTCAAAATTGTCAAAATTGTCAAAATTGTCAAAATTGTCAAAATTGTCAAAATTGTCAAAATTGTCAAAATTGTCAAAATTGTCAAAATTGTCAAAATTGTCAAAATTGTCAAAATTGTCAAAATTGTCAAAATTGTCAAAATTGTCAAAATTGTCAAAATTGTCAAAATTGTCAAAATTGTCAAAATTGTCAAAATTGTCAAAATTGTCAAAATTGTCAAAATTGTCAAAATTGTCAAAATTGTCAAAATTGTCAAAATTGTCAAAATTGTCAAAATTGTCAAAATTGTCAAAATTGTATTTTTTTTATTTACAACTAGTTTATTAAAGGCCTTTTACTTTTACAAAGTTTAAATGTGCCGAGGGTCTTTGTATCACTGGTTAGTAGGGAGGGGGCCGTAATAGTCGCGGCGACTCAACAGTTAAAAAAAAAAACAAAATTTTAATAAGGGAAAAGGAAGGGGTTTGTAGGGTTTATTCTTCGATATCAGTGTTCCATTAGGGTCCGGTGGTGGCCTCCTGTAGCTGTGGTTTCGGTAGCTACGGTTTGGTATCGGTTTCCGATCTTCTGGCCAGCCTTCTTCATGAATGTGTCGAACCCGTTGGATGAGAGGTGGTACTAATAAATAAACAAAACAGACATTAAATGGAGAACACACAAGGGGAGAGTTTACGTGGGTAAGCGGACTAAACGACCGAGTCAGACAGCTTGAGATATTTGTAAATTGGGAACAAATATCCAAAATCTAAGTTTGCCAAAATGTCTCGAATTGGAACACCAGGTAATCTACCTCGGGCCCTAAGGGTATCCAGTAGCCAAGCCCTCGTTTGATCATACCTTTCACACGTCCATACAACATGATCGATGTCGTGGTAGCCATCCCCACAAACGCAAACATTGGTTGCAGCGAGATTAATACGAAACAAGTGCGCGTCAAGCCGGCAGTGACTTGACATGAGCCGAGAAATCACGCGAATGAAGTCGCGACTCAAGTTAAAATGCTTGAACCATGCCTTCGTCGGAACCTTAGGGATAATCGTATGGAGCCAACGTCCCTTTGTGCCATTATCCCAGCTAGACTGCCAAGCGTTAATCGCTAAAGTGCGAGGTATTGAAAAATATTCATTGTAAGTTATTATCCTCTCAAAGATTTCACCTCGTAACGCGCCCACCTTAGCCAATGAGTCCGCCTTCTCATTGCCTTGTATAAGACAATGAGACGGGATCCAAGCTAAGGTAATCCTATACGAATTTTCGATCAAAGCGCCCAATATCCCTGAAATTTCCAGCAAAAAATGGGAAGAGCGCTTCATCAGTTTCATCGATCGAATCGCCTCAACGGAGCTGAGACTATCCGAATAGATGAAATAGTGGTCTACGGGCAGTGTGCGAATGTGTTCCAAGGTGCAGTAAATAGCGGCTAGCTCAGCAGTGTAAACGGAGCATGGCTCTCGAAGCTTGAACGAAGCTTCAAAGCCCTCATTGTACACTGCGAAGCCAGTCGCGTTGTCGATTCTAGAACCATCAGTAAAGAACATTTTCATAGGATCAATTTCACGTACTTTTGAAGCAAAGATTGAAGGAATGATGTTGGGTCGGACATGATCTGGTATTCCACGGATGTCAGCGGTCATGGACAGATCGAATTTTATCAAGGAACTGCTAATTGGGTAAAAGTGACTCGTGTCCGAATTTAATAAAGAAGGATTTATTTCTAATTGACTTAAAGTTTTATAATTATTTACATATTTTACTTGCGGATTAATATTCATAAGCCTTTCCAAATTTTCTATCACCAAAGGATTCATAGTTTCACTTCGAATTAGGAAACGTAGCGATAAATCGAAGAACCGATTTTTCAACGGCATTATTCCCGCCAGTACTTCGAGACACATCGTATGTGTCGACTGCATACTACCCATGGCAATACGCAAACAACGATACTGTATTCGTTCTAGTTTAATCAAGTGGGTATCCGCGGCTGACCCAAAGCAAAAGCTTCCGTATTCTATGACCGACAGTATCGTTGTTTGGTATAACCTGATGAGATCCTGTGGATGAGCACCCCACCAGGTTCCAGTAATCGTTCGAAGAAAATTGATTCTCTTTTGGCATTTTTGTGTCAAGTACCTAATATGTTTTCCCCAGAGGCATTTAGAGTCGAACCAGACACCCAAATACTTAAAACTAAGAGATTGAGTTAGAGTTCTACCCATCATAAGGAGCTCTATTTGAGGAGGGGAATGCTTCCTTGAAAAAACTACTAACTCGGTTTTACTAGGCGAAAACTCGATACCTAGATTCCTGGCCCAATGTGATAAGTTATTTAGAGTTTCTTGCAAAGGAGGTTTTATTTGAGTGTCTGTTTTACCTGTGATATGAACAACACAGTCATCCGCAAGCTGTCTTAGCGTGCAATTTTGTGCCATACAAGCATCGATTTCTCGGACATAAAAGTTGTATAGCAGGGGGCTTAAACATGAGCCTTGGGGTAGACCCATGTAACTAATTCGTTCAACTTTGGTTTCTCCATGGCTAAAATGCATGATTTTTTCAGACAACAGGTTATATAGAAAATTGTTCAAAATTGGTGAAAGTCCGCAAGAGTTAAGATTACTAGATAGCACTTCTATGGACACCGAATCGAATGCCCCTTTGATGTCCAGAAATACTGCCCCCATCTGCTCTTTTTGGGCAAACGCCAATTGAATGTCTGATGAAAGTAATGCTAGACAGTCGTTCGTACCCTTGCCTCTACGGAATCCAAATTGTGTACTTGACAACAGATTGTTTGATTCAACCCATTTATCCAGCCGAAAGAGAATCATTTTTTCGAGCAATTTCCGGAGACACGAGAGCATTGCAATCGGCCTATACGAGTTGTAATCAGAAACTGGTTTTCCCGGTTTTTGGATGGCGATGACTTTCACTTGTCTCCAGTCATGCGGAACAATGTTCAGCTCCAAACACTTATTGAATAAATTCAACAAGCGTTTCTTAGCGGTATCTGGCAGATTCTTCAACAAGTTGAATTTGATTCTGTCCAGTCCGGGAGCTGAATTGTTGCAAGACCAGAGCGCAAGTGAAAGTTCGACCATCGAGAATTGATCCTCCGTTTCGGAACTATTCTCTGTATCTCGATAGTGTA
>NC_073691.1:188677745-188797451 GCF_029784155.1 Uranotaenia lowii | reverse complement strand
TAGACAGCCCTCGCTATTTTTTTCGAATTGGATTGTCTTCAGGTCACTGCTTATTTCACGTGGGCTCAATTGAAGGCCGGTAACGAATGAGAACTGGATTCTAACTTACCAATTTTTTGAGACTGGTTTTCATAACGAATTTTAAGGAAGTTTCATATTTTCAAAGGAAAGTATTAAAGAAACATGAGATTTCAAAGAAAGAAATAACGTAAGCCGTGAATATAAGAGAGTTGAGAAGATAGCTTGGTGATCAAGCGGGTTGAGAGGACAGCTTGAAAATAAGTGTATAAAAAAAACCGTTGAGCGAGTTGAGAGGACCGCTTGATGATCAAGCGGCTTGAGAGGACGACTGGAAATAAGTGTATGAAAAACACCAATAAGCGAGTTGAGAAGACAACTTGGTGATCAAGTGGGTTGAGAGGACGGCTTGAAAAAAGTGTTTATAAAAAAAAACCCCTATAAGCGAGTTTAGATGACAGCTTGGAGATCAAGCGGGTTGAGAGGACAGCTTGAAATATGCGTTTGAAAGAACACATATAATTGAGAGGACAACTTGAAATAAGTGTATGAAAAAAACACCTACAAGCAAGTTGAGAAGACAGCTTGGTGATTAAGTGGATTGAGAGGACAGCTTGAAATAAATGTATGAAAAAACCACCTATGAGCAAGTTGAGAGGACATCTTGATGATCAAGCGGGTTAAGAGGACGGCTTCAAAAAATTGTTTAAAAAAACACATGTAAGCAAGGCGAGAGAACATCTTTGTCATCAATCGGTTTGAGAGGACAGCTTGAAATAAATGTATGAAAAATACACCAAAAAGCCTGTAAAGAGGACAGCATGGTTATCGTTCGAGAGGACGGCTTGAAATAAATGTATAAAAAACCTATTTGCGAGTTGAGAGGACAGCTTGGTGGTCTAGCGGGTTGAGAGGAAGGCTTGAAAAAAATTTTTAATAAAAACACTTATAAACGAGTTGAGAGGACAGCTTGTTGATCAAGTGGGTTGAGAATATACGTTTGAAAGAACACTTATAATTGAGAGAACAGCTTGAAATAAGTGTATGAAAAAACACTCATAAGCGAGTTGAGAAGACAGCTTGGTGATCAAGTGGATTGAGAAGACAGCTTGAAAAAATGTATGAGAAAAAAAACTATAAGCGTGTTGAGAACACAGCTTGGTGATCAAGCGGGTTGAGAGGACAGCTTGAAATAAATGTTTAAAAAAACTCCTATAAGCAAATTGAGAGGACAGCTTGGTGATCAAGCCGGTCGAGAGGACAGCTTGAAATAAGTGTACAAAAAAGCAACTAAAAGCGAGTTGAGAGGACAACTTGAAATAATGGTATGAAAAAAATATAACTATAAGCGATTTGAGAGGCCAGCTTGGTGATCAAGCAAGTTGAGAGCACAGCTTGAAATAAATGTATGAAAAAAAAACACCTATGACCGAGTTGAGAGGACAGCTTGGTGATCAAGCGGGTTGAGAGGACAGCTTGAAATAAATGTATGGAATAAAAACAGTTATTAGCAATTTGAAAGGACAGCTTGATGATCAAGCCGGTCAAGAGGACGGCTTGAAATAAGTGTGTAAAAAACAACTATAAGTGAGATGATAAGACAGCTTGAAATAAATGTTTAAAAAACACCTATAAGCGAATTGAGAGGACAGCTTGGTGATCAAGCGATTCGAGAGGATGGCTTGGAATAAAAGATGTATAAAACACCTATCAGCGAGTTGAGAGGACAGCTTTGATATCAAGCGGTTGTAAAGGAAAGCTTGAAATAAATGTATGAAAAATACACCTCTAAGTGAGTTGAGAGGACAGCTTGGTGATCAAGCGGGTTGAGAGGACGGCTTGAATCAAATCTAAAAAAAAAACAACTATAAGCGAGTTGAGCAGACAGCTCTCCAGATGATGCGGATTGAGAAGACATCTTGTATGAAAAAATCATCTGGAGCGAGTTGAGAGGATTTCATCGTGATTAAGCAGGTTGAGAGGACAGCCTAAAATAAATGTATAAATTGTTGTATAATGTTTGATTGTTCAGTATTTTGGCTTTGTTGACGCTATTATTCTTCACGACATAGGGGTATTTTGAGGAATAATTCAAAATAAGAATTCTTCAAAACACGAGTGGCGCGTATTAGTCACATGGAGCGTTATATGAACTTTTCCCCTATCAAAAAAAGAAAGAACTTAAGCCGTAAGTATCATGAATTTTTCAAAAAAAGATACAACGGCTCACCGGCAGGACTTAAATCAGGCCCATTGAATTTCCCTGATTTTTGAAAATATGCCTGATTTTGCCTGATTTTTGCGAATGTGATGAAAACTGGGTAGTAAGGAACTGAATAAGGTACCATTGCTGAAGTGAAAAAGTGAAAATTTGGTTGAATAAAATCAATCGAAAGATTTCCTTTAATTGTTATTTGAAAAAAGGGAATTGAAGGGAATCTTTCCATTTGCTTTGATTTTGTGGAATTATTCAACCAAGTAGGCTCACAACACATATTGGAGTGAAAATGTGGAGCGATGACAAAAAAAGGTCATAACTTTGAGCGAAATTTCCGTTATTTTAACGTAGCTAGATTTTAATATCACCACTCCTCTGATTTAACAAAAATGGCAACTCTGATGAACCCGCAAGTGATCTTTTCCACTATTGATCTCTCTCGTTTCTCTATTACCACCCATAGACCCGGGATTATAGCCGAGCGAGCACATGGTCGATTGCTTCGGATTTGCCGCAACTTGCGGTCAGTGACAGACACAAAAATCAGTTTTGACGACAGAAAAAAAGGGGTCGTCGATATTAACTTTTTAATGTATTTTCGATTATTGTGTTAATATGTATCGGATCGAGTTTTACAGGACAGATAATCAATTTCAAATTTTGTACCAGATGACAGAAAAAGAAATCGTTAACGTTTTAGTGTTTTTCAATAATTTCGTTATTATGCATCCGATCAAGACGAAAATTCGTACACGGGTGTTCTTTTCTACGGTCAATCAATTTCTTATTTTGAATTTCAATTTGATAGACAAACAAAAGAGTCGTTAAAAAATACTGTTTAATATATTATTGATACTGCCGTGAAAATGCATCCCAATCACCAGTTAAAAACACTTCTCGTCACATATAAAAAAGCGAAACGGAGTTGGTACAAGAACAGCTAGTATTTTCATAAAAATATTTCTTTTGCCTTTTACCGTTCTAAATAAAAAACGAAGTCAAATACTTGAATTTTCTTTGAAATTATTATTTTTGAAAAAAAAAACTATTGGCTAGCATATTGCTACTTGAAATTTGAATATAGCATAAGAGGGCCCATCTTACAGTGTTATAAATCATCGAACATGCAAGTTAGGGTTAGAAAGCATCAAAGTGTTGAAATTGACAGATAATTTATTGTTGCAACTGTTTTTTTAATCAAACTCCGGGATGATTCTTCTTCTTAGTTCATATGTTTCATGCTGAAATCAACTTTTTCATCAACAATTTCAGTTCCTTGACACTGAACACTATATTTTTTCACGCAGTTGACGAAAAACGAAGATTTAAATTCAATTCATATGTATTCATAATTAAGTCTCTCAAAGTCAGTTTTCCAAGACCATGTTCGAGGTTCGATTTTTTTTAAACCATTCTGAAAATTGTGGTCACCAGAGCGCATTTTACGATCTTTGGTCTTGCTGGAAAAATAATCCACTAAATCATATTCAAAATAGGATGAACCGAGGAAAATGAACAACTCCTAGTAGGCTTTTTGTGCCTTCAGTACCGAAAAATTTTCCCACTCTTCTTGATCATTGATGATGGCGAGCTAAGTGGTTTTGTGGCGAATCGCAAACGAAGAAGGCCACTTTCTGGGAATATCTCCAGTTCTGAGCCATAAATTTGCCATAAAACCGAAATTCAACATTCAAAAAGCCAATTGCGTTGCATCTTTCATGCTTGGAAAACGGGAGGGGGTTGAGAAATTTATCAAAGAAAAAAAACAAAAGGTGGAACGCTTCAAACGCCCAGCCTGCTGCGCTGTTCTATTCATCACCACAAACTGGTACTAAATATGCTCAAAAGCTACCGACTTCTTCTAACTAAGGTAAAGTGGTTTGCTTCTTGCTTCATGCTTTTTGCCCTATCATGGCACATTGATTGGAAGAGATATTGTTATTTTCTTAGTACTTGGCCAGGCACGCTCTCAATCGCGCTGAGAGGGAAACGAGGAAAAAAACATCTCCAAGAAGCATTGTTTCGATTTTATTACCCTGACGATACGAATCCGGAATACAAAGTATCTCTTTAGATTGGAAATGTGGTGCAGCGCCGGAACCAAACGAGCTGTTTCCCCATTTTTTCCATCCATCTGCTGAAGTCCCAAGAAAATGGAACGGGAGCAAAGCTTATCGAAGCTTACGAAAAGGGAAAAGTTCGAAGGGTGTGGGTTGCTGGCTGCTATCCACACCAATTCAGAGCCCCGGGGACTAAAGCTAGAAAGGGACACATTTGCTTTGAAGGAGGTCGGGTGGGCTGACGGAAAAACAAACACACCGCAAACCAAATATAGGTATCGTCTTTGGGTCTTATTGGAGATGATAAAAGTAATAAGCTACTTTCCTTCTAAGATCGGCATCGAATGTGCAATCGTGACATCTACTGGGGCGAATCGAGGGTTTGCCATCACTGAATATAGTTTGTTAAAATAAAAGAAAATCCGCTTCTTTTGTTCTTATTTGTCTTTAGACCTAATTGAATCATTGCACAATGGACGGTGCTGAAAGGAGATCCCTCTTTTTGGCCACATCCCGAAATGCAGCAGTCTTCCTACTGGTGTAAGCTTGCATGACTTTCCGGTCCACTGTTTTTTCCACCGGACCCAGTTTCCGCCCAGATTTTTTTTTTGTCCACGAAGCTGCTTTCTTCTCCGTACTTTCGAATCGAATTTGAAACCGTTCCAATGCGTAAAGGGTGCCCATGATGGAATTGCCATACTATGAAATTGATCTAACTTTTTAACCGTTGGGTAGAATTTAATGAAAAATTTGGGTGGATTTAGTTCATAGTGCCTTATTTACATCCTGCAAGTTCTAAATTCCTGTGATCAAACTCGCGGAAATTGAGTCGATAAAATCTTGCGCATTCATCACGAGAACAACGATCTCTCGCATCGTTCCATCGCTAAAACGTTGGGAATCGCGAATTCCACGGTGTCGCGAGTGATTAAGCGGTTCGAGTAACGATTGACCACCGATCGGAAGCCCCGAAGTGAAGGAAAAAGTATTCCGTTCAACATCAAAAATCAAATCCGCGTAGTTCGGGCCTTCAGCCGAAACCCGAACGCCTTCGTTCGAGATGTGGCTAAGAAGCTGCACCTATACCGAAGATTTGTCCAGAAGGCCAAAACTAAGGCTGTGCTTCGAACGATCAAGGTATAAAAAGCCCCTAATCGCTACGAGAAGCAGAACAAGTCCGCCAAAACCCGCGCCAGAAATTGTACCTCAACATGCTGACGAAAATTGAATGCTGCATCATGGACGACGAAACATATGTGGAGGCCGACTTCAACAGATCTCCGGCAACATGTTTTTCACGGCCAAGGATAAGTCCAGCGTTCCTGAGCATGTCCAAACTCAGAAGATGTCCACATTTGCGAATGAATTCCTGGTTGGGCAAGCCATCTGCACGTGCCGGAAGCAGAGTGCAGCTTTCGTGACCCAGGACACGATGGACGGACAGGTGTACATGGAAAAGTGCCTCCAGAAGCGGCTGCTTCCTCTCCTGAAGGCCCACAACGTCCCAACAATCTCCTGGCCGGATTTGGCCTCATGCCACTACTCCAAGGAGGTCAATTTCGTGCCGAAAATGTTCAACCCTCCCAACTATCCGGAGCTCCGCCCCTTCGAGAAGTACTGACCGATTATGAAGCAGCACCTTCTTAAACGACCTAAGGTAGTGAAGAAAGTCGAGGAGCTGAAGAAAGCATGGGTTTTACATGACATTTGAGCCAGCGCTATTTGTCAAACTGCTTCATTTCTCAAATTATCAAGAAATCTTTGCCTATCGAACAAACGGTGAAAGTTACGCAGGGATTTGGAAAAACAAATTTTGAAATATATCTGCAAAACCACCACAAATCGAAAAAATCAGGATCAGGTCTTTGAAAGTCGGATGCCTTCTCTCGACGAACCATCGGCCGTGGAAACCCTAGAAGCAATTCGAAGGCCAAGCCACACAGACATAGGCTGGACTTTGCTACCGAGGGAGAAACCATTCATACATACATACTATTGATGGACCCCTCGTCTTTAAATGTCTCTTTCGCTCGATTTGCGAACGAACTTCTTCAATTGGATTGCTTGCTCTTGCCCGCACTTGGGTGGAGGCTTGGTCGCTCTGAAGAAAACTGAGCGTTTTTTAAAGCTGCACAGTTTGGAAAAAGCACAGCGATAAAAGCTACACGCTCTTACTCTCAACAGGCTAATCTGAGGAGCGATGTCAAGCATGCGCTCCATATAAAACTGATTCAGTGAAAAACACAAATCACCAACACGATAAGTTCACGTATTTGACGCCTTGAACAGTTTCGAAGTCCACCGACAAATTGATCGATCACTGGTGTAAAAATTTACGTTTCGTTACGTACAATACAAGAAAATATATCTATAGATTCAGAATTAAAACCTCTTCTTGATTATATTTAAAAAAAAATTGACCAAATAGAGTGATGATGACTTCACTATACGCCATATTTTTATTTTTTCTTTGTTCTGAAAATTCAAAAAATGTCATGCCAATTTTCTTATAATGTTTAAAATCAAACCAAAATTTTAGGATATATATTTACTTCAATAAATAAATATTTACTTTAAAAATCAAAAGAAAAGTTAATCGATGCAGCCTTGAGTGTAAAATTGAATGCATTTTCGCTTGATGCCCTCCATCAAAGCCTTCACAGTGTCATCCGGTACCAGTTTCTCAGTTCTTTTTCCATTTTCTTAACATGTCTTTCTCGTTCTTGACTGTCTTCTTGTTCTTCCGAAGTTCCCGTGTCATTTTTGCCCAGTACTGCTTCACCGGGCGCAGCTCCGGACAGTTTGGCGGGTTCATGTCCTTAGAAACAAAATGGACAGAATTGGCCTCATACCACTCCGAGACACTTTTAGAATGATGTCAAATCTGGCCAAAATAGCTGAGCTTCGTCGTGTTGTTGCAAGAACAACAAAACGCGCTTCTCGAGGCACTCAGATTTGTAGTCTCGCCATTTACTGTGCCATTTTGTCATCAAAGGCTCACTCTTCAGTCCACAAGAACAGATGGCCTGCCATACGAGATATTTGGAGGCGAACTTCGACATTTTATTCTTCTTAAATTTGTCGTCCACATCGAACTTGTTCTTGCCGGGAAAAAACTCCAACCCCGGAATTAGCTTTAAATCGGCTTTTATATACGTTTCGTCGTCCATAACACATCAGCCATATTTTGTCAGCATTTTCTCGTAGAACTTCCGTGCACGAGTTGTGGCCGTCCATTGTTGCCGTTCTTCGCGGTTTTGAGGTTCCATACCTTGTGTGTATGTAGTCTAGCTCTCTTCTTTGCATTCTGGACGTAGCTCATTCCGATTCTTTTTAGCCAAATCACGGCTAGAGACGTTGGGATATGCTTTAATCATCTGCTTCACCTTTCCCTCCGTCTTTTTGTTCTCCGGTCCCGGTTTTCTTCCAGATCCTTTGCCGTGGTCCTACGTCAACCGCTCCTGGAACCGCTTAATCACTCTGGAGACGGTTGAATGGTGAGTGTTCAACATTTTTCCCAGCTGCCCGTGCGACAGGTCAGGAAATTCCAGGTGTTTGGAAAGAATTTGTTCTCTTAACTCGCGTTGGTTCACCTCCATTTTCATTGAATCGGAAAACACGACTTCGAGTTTGACTGCATGTAAACAATACACATTAATGAAAAAGTGTGCAAAATTTGGTGGATTTTTACTCAATGGCAAAAAGTTATGCATTGTTGAATGTATAGCGATAATTTCGTGTTCGCTCTTTATGTTAAGGTTAAAGGTAATGTTTGAAAATTACGTTAAAAATGTGTGAGAATAAGGTACTTTTAAAAACAAAACTGTCGTTGATTTTTTGGAACAAAATATTCAATTAACCCCAAACAAACCTAAAGGTTAAAATTTACTCATGGGGGCCGTTCACATACCAAGTGGACAACTTAGGGGGAGGGGAGGGGGGTATGGAAATGTCCACGCTTGTCCACGGGAGGGGGGTAGGGGTTTGGATCATGTCCACGTGGACAAACTTACTTTCAAAATATTTTTTAAATGTGAATAAATATTAAGATCGGTATCGAATTTTGAATACGGCGAATGCGCCAACATCACTGTTTCGAGAAAAACGCGTTCAAAGTTTGACATCTTCATAAGCTCCCAGTAAAAAAATATATTTTGTTTTCATTATTTCTCGAAAACCAATTATCCTTTAGTTAACGTTGTACCATCAAAATGTAGGTTTCCGAACGTACTTTATCACCATGCTGATAACTCCATTTGTTTACATTTGGCGCATTCGCCCTATTCAAAATTCACTACCGAGATGTTTAAATCAAAATCTTAAAATGGCATACTTTTTCAGTTTAAGTTCAAACAGTAAGTAGCCACTTGAAAGCAAGTGATGAATATGATAATTAAGAAATTCAAAATTTTGAATTTTTTTTCATATCAGGACATTCTTAATCGGTTTTAAAAGCAGCCATTTCTATAACAAAAAGGCAAAAAGTGGAATTTTCTAACTGTCAAATTATAGATATCTGTATAAAATAAAAACTTTTTCAAATGTGTCCACGTGGACATCCAGGGAGGGGGGTAGGGGTTAGCCAAATGTCCACGCTTGTCCACGGAGGGGGAGGAGGAGGTCAAAAATCTCATTTTTCTGTCCACGTGGTATCTTAACGGCCCCATGTAAACGTTACCTCCAAATTCTGCATAAATCATGGATTTGAAACAAAACGAAGCTATTAAAATCCCAGGGTTTGTAAAATTTGAAAAAAAAAATAGTGATCCCAATTCGACTCAATCTATTGCACCATACTCCACAATCAGACTAAAATGGGTAAAAAACGATGGTCTAACTATTTGTAGAAAAAAGATGCAAACTCACAGGAGTGTTTTTTATCTATGAAAATAATCTACTTAGTTTTCAACAAAGAACCAGAAGTCAATTTCATCACTTTCGTTGAGGTGTAATTGGCGTGGAGTTCCTTACCAAACGCTTGTTATGCTTTATGTACAATAACTTTATATAAAAATTATGCACTTCAAATGTCTAAAGTCGTAAAAAAGGTTTAATCTCACCAAATGTTGTCATCGACAACACATATTCTTCGCTGATTCGGAACCGTACATCTAAAGTTGGCAGCAGCCAGGTTGAGCAGTTTTGATATCAGAATCTACTGCAACCGAAGTTTCTGGACCGGATTTGTTTCTTCCCATATCCTGTAGTTTTTATAATTACTGAATACAGCACACTTCACAATTTTGTACACCTTTGCGGTTATTTTCAACTGGATTCGATACTGGTTCTTCTTTATTTAAAGTTTCTTAATCTCAGTTGGCATGACTATTTCACGAGGTGAAAATTTTTGACGTCCGTACGGGTCAACGCCTACTCGATCCTCCCTATAACAAAGATACACTTGCAAGCAGCGTTGCCAAAAATTAGGATAAATCAGATACGCCAAAGTGGTTATTTCTTTTTTTTGTTCGCTCTCAAAAATTTGAGGTAGTTCTGCACCAAGCACAAAAAAGTCAGGGAAAATTAGGCTTCATTTGAAAATTCATGGAAAATCTAAGGGTTCTCTGATAACCTGAATTGACTTCTAAACCTAGCAAGAAATGATATACTTATTATCACATATCGGAGGCACGCTGCTGAACCGCGCTGTAAGTATTTATGTTCATAAATTTTTATTTAGCTGCACCGAGCGGATGCTTTATGAATAATAAGCCACCTTGTTCTTCCCCAACCCAAACTCAACTCTATTGTTATTGCTCGGAAATTGATTCCTCTCGGCCTGCAGTAGGTTGGGAAAACGGTATTCATAACCATATTCCGCTCACGTTCCCAGGAAAATTCATTGATATGTGACTTTTTCCTCCAGCCACCCGACTCAACGACCGATTCTTGACCGAAACAACGAAGGCCTATCAATAATTCATCCAAACAAATTATTGTTATTGCGATTGGCATTTTATTGCCATTGTGGCCTTTTGTTTCTTCGGCTTTTTTGACTTTTGAGATAATCGGTTCGGGGCTCAGATCGAGTCAAAACTGAACCGACGAAATCCGAGCCATTTCTCGAAGTGTACCATTTGCTTTCTTTTTTCTCTACATTGATTGGAAAAGAAACAAGACTATTACCTTTCCGAGAACATGCCTTTGATTTTCCTTTTCAGTTGAGGGGCCAAAATAGAACGGATAAGAAACAGAAAATAATCGCACGCAATTTTCCCATCGGCAATCAACAAAACAGCTCTAGCAATTTATAATTAATTTGCTGAGATAAAGCTGCAAAATTCATACGTCTCTCACCGAATGAACGACTACCTCGTTCTCCTAAAGGCTACAACAGAGTCGTTAGATGTAGGAAAAACGTGAAAAAAACTGGTGGGAAACCCGACAGAACAGAGCAGGCGGAAACGAAATTAAACTTATATCACTCTTCATTTGGTTTAATAGTATTTTACAGATTCATTTACCTACAGCCATTTTCACCCGTCCGCCACCGCTTGATTCTTTGGGAAACGAGATTCACACTCACACCGACGCAAAGAGTTTTCCTCACCCACACCACCAATGGTCAGTTCTCTCACACACCCCTAAACGAAAACTGTCAGTGTGTGCTTCGCGCTGTTTCGCAGGGCTGCGTTCAGTTTCATCTCCCATGTGCATGAGGTAGGGCCTAACAGACGGTGCAATTTTCTTTCGCTTCTCGTGGTCCTCCGATCAAAGTGGGCTAGGCCATCGGGTTGCTGCGTTAGTGTTAGTTTTTTGTTTTGAATTTCCACAACAGCAGTCAGTAAACAGCAATCAACATCAGCGAAAATCACAATTGTTAATATTTAAATCGTAATTGAATACATTATTCCATTCCATCCACTCTATACATTTTCATCTCGGCAACTCGTTTCAGCCAGGCAAAGGCGATTAAATTTGAAGGGGCAAATAAACTTTTACAATCAAATAAAATGGCTTTTTTTCTTGTACTGTTTCTTTTCTTTCGGAAGATGATGGGTTCGTTTTTTTTTGCTTAGGGGAAAACTGTACAAGACGCACCAGCGGGGTAAGATGGCCCATGTCATTCTTTCTCAAATATACACTAGCCTACGGCTTCAAATGATGTTTTTCTTCATTTTTATTGTAGCAAACAAGCTTTTTCATCATTCAATAGATGAAAAGTTCACAAAATCTACTTTAGTTCTTAGAAACAAAGGAATTAATGGAATCAGCGTGAAACTTGTAATTTTTCATAAGTAACATATAAGGTTTTATGGTAAAACAGCCTGCGCAATCTGACCAAACTACAGCTTGTCGTTTTACCACTCATGTGCACTTTCGGAAGACTATAAATATTTTGTTGTATTTTATAAACTTGCTACAAATTTTATCAAAAATCAATCATATGAAAATTGGGGCAGAATGCCCACAAGACCACGTGTTTTACGCTCAAATTTTGAATGCTGTTAACTTTTGAGAAAACCCGAATGTCAAAACAAAATGCCATTCTTTTTATTTGCTGACTCCCAAATTACGATAACAATGCATAATTATAACAAATTTCGTCCTTGTTCGAGTTAAAACGGTGCACCAATATTCGATTCGAAAAAATTATCGGCCGCCATGTTTGCCGCGATATCACAATATCTGTCAAAAAAATTGAATTTCGTTGCCTACTTGAAGGCGTTTTATATATAAGGATATTAAAAAGTGTATTTTGAAAAGCGAAATTTTCGATGAGTTTAGCAATACTAAATGATTTTTAGCCAAAGAATGGTAGTTTACAAAAATACGATGAACATGTAATTAAACATTTGGTGTTTTAATAATTACATTCCGTATAATCATTGTTCTATTTCTTACCACCCTTCCTGTTTGGTGCGTTCTGTCCACTAGTTTTGGCGTTCTACCCCGCGGTTTGTTTTCTGGCTGTTTTAGTTTTTTTACAAAAACATAGTCAAAATCGAGTTTTTATCATATTTTTTCTTTTCGATAAAACGTAACTTTCATCCTTGAATCGTCGTCAACTTTCAATTTGGTTCTTAAATGATTGGTATCGCTATAAATAGCAATTATCCTTAGCTGGTGCGTTTTGTACAGTTTTACCCTACATTACCGACAGACAGCGGGAACGAAAAAGAAAAATATGCTCATCAAAAGTCCTGCACGGCTGCGTTCCTAATCATAGGCCGGGCCAAAAGTTACTTTGTAATCAAGTCTTACAACTATCTCGAGCGAGCCTTGAAGGTGGAAAAACAACGAATCCAATCAGTAATCGTGATTGAAAAATTATCCGATATTCTTAACTTCAATGATGGCAATTCAGTGACTTTGGGTAGCTTGTGGTTTCCGTTGATGGGGCAATGTTACATTACAATAAGAAACATCATCGACCACGTTGGCCTAATTTATTCAATCGCAGCTCTAAAGATTCATCACTGTTACATTACACTCTGTTTTCAAATCGAAGGCATTGAAAAATCTTTTTCAAGAATAATGTCGATAATAGTCGTTTTCCATATTTATGCCGTTCGCGACTTTATATCAACGTTGCAATTGGCGGACAGTTATAGAAAAACTTATCCGGTACAACTGTGTTCGGTGTATACTCTTGGGCTCCAACTCGCGGTAATCGGCTCAGGAGGCAACTGACTTGCAAACTGAGCTATACCACAAGCCCTCTTTTTTCTAGAATCTTGAAATTAAAAAACAAATGATAATATTATAAAATCTGAAAGTCGATAATAATTCATAATTTTCCTAAAAACTTTACTCTAATTCTTAAGGAAGTCAGGCGAAAACTAAATAGAATTTATTACAAATTCTCTTATTATTTTTTTTACAAATAGAATTCAACTAATTTTTTATACATATTAGAATTAAATGTCTAAATTTGGGCTCCGTACGCGTCTGTTCTCCATGCCAGGGGCGATGTGCGGAGTGTTGGTGTTTAATACTGTCTAAGTCGGAGGGACCTCGACCAAAGAGCAATCCCCCCAGTTCTTGGTCTAAAGCCACGAGAACTGATCCGGGGTGGGCACTACATCGGCCTCTTTTTCGGCGACTTGACTGGCTCTCGACGGCAACGGAGGCCTTCGAGGGCGGTCTTGGGCAAAGCAAGGACTCCACTGGATCGCAATCAAACACCGGTCTTTCAATTTTTAATATGTATATTGTTATAAACTTACTGTTGTGTTGTGTTGTGTGATGTTAAGTGTAAGCCGACTGGAACGCTGCTTCAACGATGGTGGACGATGGTGGTTGATGGCTGGGTTGCTTGGCTGGACAAACGGTGGACAATTTGGCGATCACGTGGACGATCAGGTGGCCGAGTAGGTGTTGGATGGCTGGCCTGGTGGATCAATGAAACTGCAGATGGCCGAACCTAACCTTAACTCAACCTACTGTGGGCTGCACCTGCGGTTAGTTCGGATGGGGTTTGGCTTGGCTGCTTTGTGGCTCGATTGAGCTAATCCCGCACTGCTTGGTTGCTTCCCGACAAGATGGCTGAAGCACCTTCACACACCTGGCTTAACCCGGCTTGGGTCGAATTTGAGCAAGTTAATTAAATGCGTCCTAGGAAAAATGGTCCATTAGCACGGCGTAAGGATCAAACTTTATCTCGTTTGGTACCTGATTTCTTCGTGATATCAATCTTCACAATAATCTTTCCACTGACTGGTCAAATAACTTTATATGCACTTATCTGAACTGCACTGACCGAGGTACGAGCCTGGAAAGACTTAGTCAGATACATGCATTGGCCGGCAGACCTTAGTTTTTTCCTTTTTTTTTTTTTTTTGTTCTTTTTAGCCTTTTCTGTTAGTGTGTCCAACCTTACATTTTACCTGTGTCCAACATTTTCCAATGAAAAACCTTTTAGTTTGTTCCTTGTTTTGTCTTATGTTTCTGTACGTGTTGTGAGATTTGCCTGCATGTAATTTAAAGTGACCGTTGGGAGCACCTAGCTAGCTGAACCTAATTATTTATTTACAATATTTTTATTTGCTCAATTAATTCATTCAATACGTTATTTGATTCAAGACTAAATAGTTTAACATTAAGCGACACATATTTATTTTAACTAAAATTCGTGCTAATGTTTCGTTTCATGTCTCCATATGTCGCATGCCTACATTCAGGATTATCAAAGCTTCGCAACGTGGGGTGCGTTCACACCTTCGTTCGCTTTTCCTGAGTGTTTCTAGGAAGGTGGTAAGGGGCAAAACGCTCAACCGGTAACATGTTCGGGACTCAAAACAGCAACATCACGACGGTCCTCCTGCCAGATAGTTAGGTTAACTGCCTGCCTTGCGAGCCCGTGACTTACAAAAACACAAGCAACAAACAACTCAAAAGAATTTTCGGATTGAACTCGGCAAAGACCTTACTTACTTACTCAATGATCCCGCGCCGATCCTCCAGTGCATAGGGCCATGGTAAAAGACCTCCACTGTTGACGATCCGGAGCCAGCGTCTTCACCTGGTCCCAGTCAAGATTCTCGTCGACAGTTCGGATTTCAGCGGCTAGGCTTCGCCGCCACGAATTTCTGGGTCTGCCTCTTCTTCGATGACCTTCTGGATTCCAATCTAGCGCCTCTCTGCAAATCTCGTTTTCATCTCTTCGCAGCGTGTGCCCAATCCATCTCCACTTACGTTCCCGAATCTCGATTTCTAGCGCCTTTTGATGACACCGGCGATGTAGTTCCTCATTCGAGATCCAGTTGCCAGGCCACCAAGCGCGGATGATATTCCGCAGGCAGCGGTTTACAAATACTTGCAGTTTTCGAGTCGTTACCGCATATGTGCACCAAGTTTCGCACCCGTACAGCAATACGGATTTGACGTTTGAGTTGAAGATTCGGATTTTTGTTCGTAGAGAGATCTGGCGTGACCGCCAGATGTTTCGGAGACTCGCAAACGCAAATCGGGCCTTTCTGATCCGTGTTTCGATGTCTTTTCTGGTACCACCATCAGGCGTAATCTGGCTACCAAGATACTGGAAGCACTCCACTTTCTCAACTTGTTGCCCAGCTACCATGAAACTGGAGGGATTTCCTGTGTTGATCTCCATCGACTTGGTCTTTCCGACATTGACTTTGAGACCTGCTGCCTTGGAACTTTCGGTGAGGTCGTCGAGTTTGCTCTGCATATCTGGTTGTGTTTGGGCAAGCAAAACAATATCGTCAGCCAGGTCAAGGTCGTTCAGTTGCTCCATTGTTGAAGGATTCCACGGCAATCCTCGGTTCGGTGCACAGTCAATCGATCCAATCAGAATCTCATCCATTACGATTAGAAAAAGTAGCGGTGATAGAATACATCCTAGTCTCACTCCACCAGTTACCGGGATTGATTCGGACAAGACACCGTCGTGCAAGATCTTGCACGAAAATGCCTCATACTGTGCTTCGATGAGATGGACTAGTTTCTCTGGGACCCCTCGTCGCCTTAGAGCCGCCCAGATGTTTTCATGGTTAAGTCGGTCGAATGCTTTTTCGAAATCAACGAACACCAGCAGAAGAGAGTCCTGGAATTCGTTGATTTGTTCCAGTATGATTCGTAGCGTTGTGATGTGGTCCACACATGATCGTCGAGATCGGAATCCAGCTTGTTGCCGTCGGAGTGTAGCGTCTATTTTCTCCTAGATCCTGTTCAGAATCACTTTGCAGAGTACTTTGAGGGTTGTACAGATCAACGTTATGCCTCGCCAGTTACCGCACTCTGTCAGGTCTCCTTTCTTCGGGACCTTTACGAGGATACCCTGCATCCAGTCGGCCGGGAATGTTGCAGTATCCCAGATGTCAGCGAAAAGACGGTGCAACATTTGTGCTTATAGGGCAGGGTCGGCTTTCAGCATTTCAGCAGGGATGCAATCGATCCCAGGTGCTTTGTTGGATTTCATGTTTTTGATTGCTGCTTCTATTTCAGCCAGCGAAGGCGCTTCCGAGTTGACGCCATTTATGCGACTTACTGTTGGCGCTTCGAGCTGCAGATTCTGTTGGCCATCGCTATTCGTGACTCGGAAGAGTTGTTCGAAGTGCTCAGTCCATCGTTTGAGCTGATCTGTTCGATCGGTCAATAACTGACCTGCTCGGTCTTTTAGCGGCATTCTTGCATTAGGCATTCTTGCAAAGACCCACGCTACGAAAAGGGACAAGCGATTGGAAACTTGGAACATTGAACTGCCGATCTTTAAATTTCATAGGCAGTATCCACGTGCTCTCCAACTAATTGAAGACCCGCTAATTCGACATCGTAGCGCTGCAGGAGGTATGCTGGAAAAGCTCAACGGTACGAACGTTTCGAGATATTCAATATACCATCTACCAGAGCTGCGGCAACACACACGAGCTTGTAACAGCTTTTATATAGTGGTGGAAATCATGCCGGTTTAGGATCAAGAGCCGGTTCATCAACATCAGCATCATCAACGTGCAACAGCCTTGAAAGTACCGGTGACGACAAAGAAGAATTCTACGAGTAGCCCGAACGTGAATACGACCGCTGCCCAAAACATGATATCAAGATCGTCATTGGGGATTTCAAAGCTCAGGTCGGCTAGGAGAAGACATCAGTTGACAAACGAAAACGACCTTAGACTTATAGATTTTGCGGCCTCCAAACGAAAAGCCTTTTTCAGCACCAATTCTCACACGAGTACACCTCGAGATCACCGTAACAAATGCAATCTAAGATCGACCACATTTTGATAGATAGCCCGCACTTCTCGGACATCATCGACGTCAGATCCTGTCGAAGCCCGCCGGCATCGAGTCCGACCACTATCTGGTGATGGTGAAAATGCGCCCAAAACTCTTCGTAGTGAATAACATACGAAAACGACGCCCTTCTCAGTTGAATATCGCACCATTGAAGCCCTGCGACCTAATCGCTCGAAACAACGCTGCCGGCAGAGGGCGAGCTTGACGGAGTCCCTCTCGAGGAATGTTGGGATACCATGCAGACAGCCATCAACAGCGTTGCGGAGAACGTCATCAGGCATATTGAATGAACACGGCGGAACGACTGGTTCGACGAGGAGTGTAGAAGAGTGATAGATGAAGAGAAGTCATCAGGCCGGCTTTACGGAGGGACGGCCGATGACGGACCAGATCTTCACACTACGGCAAATCCTGCAAAAATGTCGTGAACACCAAGTCCCTACGCACCTTCTTCCCATCGACTTCAAAACCGCATACGACACGATCGACCGTGACGAGCTATGGAAAATCATGGACAAGAACGGCTTTTCCGGGAAGCTGACCAAACTGATTAAGGCAACTGTGTGGATGTGCAACACATCCCTCATACGACACACGCACACTAATGTCCCACACAGACCTCGTCGGCGACTTCCGACTGAACTCGTTTGGAACATAAATATACTAGAGAAGTGTGATTAACGCTTCGATAATAATGAGCAGGTATGATGTAATAAGTTTACATAAGAAGATAAATATAGCAAAGTTGAACTGAAGTAATGTAACCGGTGAGTGTTTTAGAAGCCCAAGGTCGATATGAAAATGTGCAAAGGAAGTGCTGGCGGGGAGAGGAGGCGAACCGTACCATACATCATCGGCACAACAAACATGAAATAGCTCCGTAGACGAACGAGCACGATGGTGAACAATAGATGGAGCTGCTCTTAACAGGCTAAATAGGTGGGCTTCACAAGTAGCGCAATGGGGCGTAATCCCAGGATGGGGCCGTATCCCGGTTCCGGGGGCAATGCCCTTTACTTAGAGCGATCACTTCACAAGAAACATAGGAACACTACACATCATACCAGTCGCGTTATTTGAATGTGATTGTGAACCACATTGTCGGATAGAACCCGTGTTAAAAGGTTTATCATACGACCAGGTGAGAAGTGGCCGCCGCCCCCGGAACCCGTACCGTTGGAAGATACCCTAATGACCTTGCTTTCTATTCCATTGCTCCAACAGGACCCCTTTTCTTTGTTTCGTATGAAGTTTGCTGTTCGGAGGACGAGAAGCACTTGCAGTTGCAGGCCGATAATTGCCGAAAACCACCGTCATTGCTGCTCGCCAAAGCTGAGTGTCCCCAAGCGACCGTAGACAACGACCTGTTCAACCGCTTGGACGCCGGCAGTATGAACCGGAAGTCAGGGCGGCAGTGCTAGAGTCCAGCTGACAGCCGGGAGCTGAGCAACCCGTCGCTCAGCAGGAAGTGTCATTCTTGGAGTTCGTGAGACCAACAGTAATGAGGTAGGAGTTAAAAAGCTCATCATAAGGATTTATTCGAAAGTGGGGGAAGGCACAGTAGTTTGTCGACCTATTGCCAATAAAGCGTGGAAAGTTCGTCTCTTCAAGACTCAGTTTTTCCTTTCGCTAGCTATCTCGCGGATTTTGCTAACCCTGAGGCGTTATGAGGGGGGTTCTCAGTGGTGCTGGGCAGGCTAGCTCACCCATAGGTTAAAGGGCATAAAGTTTATTTGTTAGGTATGTTCATTCCAACTTTTTTTTTGCAGGAGGTCAATTTCATATCATTAAATGACGTTCTGGTAAACTTCCGGGGCAGGAAAATCGTGTCCTTTTCTATTTCTGATCGACACGGGGCCAATGCTAACATAATCGGAGGTTCGGATTGGGAAATTTTGAACACAATATCAGCAGGGATTGACACGGGATCACGGGAGATATAATAATTCAGGAGCTGCGTAATTACGCAACCCGTGACCCTATGTTGATCAATTTTGCATTTCAAGCAACCGTAGAAACTGTTGGAACTTCTAAATCGATAGGGCAAATAGATTTCTTAGCCGTCAGTGAGGGTAGGCGATCTTTGCGTGAACGGTCAACGGCTGTAGGAATGAATCTGCTGAGGGTAGGCCTTTCTGTAAACAACTGCGATGAGAAAAATGCGTATTATAATGAGATGGCGGCTACAGGAAGTGGAAAATCAAGGTATAATTGAGCGAGTTATTGAGGCACTCAACTGGATCAATGGCATGTCCTCTGTTCCGAAGGACAAAAATGACTTCAGGCTAGTTGTGAATAAGCAGTCGACAGATAAAGCTTAGTGGCTCTTAGTTTAGGCTCCCCTTAGTGGATGAAATGAAAATAAAGTCATGGTGCTAAGATTTTCACGAAACTTGATCTTACCTGCGCAGCGCTTACTATCACCTGGAACTAAGTAAGGACTCCCAAGATTTGACCACCTTTTTGACTGAAATCGGTATGTACCGTTTCACTCGGTGAATGTTCGGGGTCAATTGCGCTCCTGAATTATTGCAGGGGGAAATGTACTCATCTTAGCGGATTCTATCGAGTAACTTAGAACGAACACATGCCGGGCCGGGTACTTGAGGTTTTGCACTTAAATAATCTAACGAGCCAGCCTAGAGGTAAGGTGTCGGAAGGGTAACTCAGAGGGTAACTCAGAGGGTATAGCATCCGATGGATGGGACGCAGTACTGTGTGCGGATTTCGGGTGAATTGTCGAGTTCATTCGAATTGCGCAGGGGGCTTGGACAAGGCGATGGTCTATCCTGCATGAAGATTAACGAGGCTTTCGAAGAACTTTTTCGACGAGCAGTGAGCGAAATACGGATAACGCAATACACGATTTTCAACAGATACAGTCAACTTATCTGCTTTGCCGACGACATTGACATAGTCGGCAGATCATCTGAGGCGGTGGAGGAGATCTACCGCAAACTGAAACGCGAAGGAGGAAGGATTGGGTTGATGATTAATAAGTCCAAGACGAAGTTTATGCTGGCCAGCGGATCCAAGACCAACCAAGCCCGCTTGTCCAGTAATAACAAGGTCACGATCGACAGCGTCGAGCTGGAGACAGTCTAAGACTTTCTCTATCTCGGCTCACTCGTGACCGCAGACCATAACTATGGACTTCTCCACAAGCAACTGTGGTCGAGAAGACCTAGTGCTCGCACTAAGTGTAACCTGTACACGACGCTCATTTGACATTTGTTCTCTACGGACACGAAAAATGGATGTTGCTCGAGGAGGATCTGCGCACACTTGAAATTTTCGGCAGCGTGCAGAAGAACTGGCTGGGCGGATATGCTGAGCAGGACATGTTGGAGAATGCCAGACGACTGTTCTAAAAACCAGGTGTTCGCTACAAATCCGGTAGAAACGGGACGAGTTAGTGTAAGATCAAGTGGAGCGTGATCTCGCGAATGTGGGTTGTCCGAGAAATTGGAGAACGGTCGCCATGGACCGAATTGAATTTTAGGAATTATGTTCTAGATGCACATGTCGTGAAACGGAAAACTATGAAAATAAAAAAAAAAACGAGCGAAGAGCATTTGAAATAGAAGCTTGACCACATGCTAAATTCTTTGTCCCGCATCAATTAACTTTATTGAAGAAGTAGTACCCAATAGAGAAGGCACTACATTTTTCGATACAGTTAATTATGGATGGTTCGACCGCCATGTGAGTGTGCACATGTGCCGAACGGACAAAAAATTTAGCATGTGGTTGCTCTGTTAAGTCTTCTATTGTGCGATATCGTTCCATCGATGGCTAGGTAGATTTCTTATTTTCGTTTTGTGCGGATGTTCCAACTGGATTGAGTTGTCGCATACGGTCAACGGTCAGAAATCTTGGCCTAACTATTTTCGATTATCGGAACGATGTTTTGTAATTGATTTTTATAGCCGAATTATTTTTATTATTTTAAGAGGAGAAATCACCGTGAATTTGTTTTATGAAATGAATTTGCGGCTTTATCGGTGAGGGTTAAAGAGTTGATCTTCTATCCGTCTTTCATTTCAACTCTTTAACCCTCACCGATAAAGCCGCAAATTCATTTCATAAAACAAATTCACGGTGATTTCTCCTCTTAAAATAATAAAAAAAAACACTAGTCACGCGTACTTCCCTGGTGAAGACCCAACGAACATCCTGGAGTGTTGAAAATCAACCAATTTAAGTATCGGGGCTAGTTCCACGGTAGTCGTTAAACCGTAGACACATCGCCATATCGGTTTCAGCCGCACAATTTTTGAGGATAAGTTTGCTGACCTGAGCCCTATGGACTCTGCAGTCTACAGTATACAGAACGCCGATGTCGGTTTGGAAGTTCTGAAGCACCGTCTAGTAGAAGTCTGGGATAAAATACCACAGTAAGCTCTGCGGGCTTTTCAAGAGATGCGCCTCGAGCTTCTACAGCAACTGGTTAAGCTCAAGGACAATATAATCGATTTGTACCAAAGTGGCATTCAATTCAAATTAAAATAGCTAAGTGCTGGTTGCTTGTGCAATTTCTACGAGATCTTTTGATAACTAATATGTTCGATGCTTATTTATTTTCGTTATTTAGAAAAGGCTAATATTCAACTGAATTGAAAATTGTATTCCAACGTTAACCCAGAATCATGGCTCCAAATTGCTGAACTCAAAGTGAAACAATCTCGCATTTTCCCTCATTCATTACCCATTTTCATCGCTAAACGGCACCGTTCCGGCTAAATGCCGAACGAATGCAATCAGCAACATAATCATTTCTACATTGCATAAAAGCAATCAGGAAAATCGAATCCAATACAACACACAGGCGCAGCAGATGGGAAAGGCAACAGTTATCCCTCGCTCCCTCTCCCCTTCTTCTCATCCTTATTGCCCATCCGCTGCTGTGAAAGCTCACCCAGTGTGAATCCGAAGCAGAAATCACAATAAAATGTATTCAATTTCAGCAAGCAGTCCTTTCTACACGATACTCCACAGTCAGTCACTGGAATCAAGCAAGCAGTTCATGGTCTCGTTCACAATAAAAAGAAAATAACCCTACAACAGCAAACGACTAAAAGAAAACCAGACTGCCTCGTTAACGTGAAAATCGTTTTGAATAATTCGCTCATTCACAATGTGCTTGTGAAAACGAGCACACACACACACACTAGCTAGCGGAAAAGTAGCCCCTTTTTAATTTATCTATACGTACTACCGTGCTTTGTTTACACGCAGCAATAGGGCGCGCGCCAGTGTTGGTGCTGATCCGGCAGCCAATCAGCGACCGATGCAATTTTCCCGAGTCCGCTTCGATTCGACCGTAGCATAGCAGTGGTGGTGTTTGTTGTTTTCCTGCAGCTAACAGCGACGAGGAGGCGTGGCCTCCGCTGATTGGGAGATGTGTTTAGCTTTTTGAAACTAGTTCTTTCAACGGCCTGACCAAACGGGATGTTTCCGACGACAGGCGGAGGCAGTTGTTGCACAATCTTTCCACTTCTGACAAGTTAGTACCGTTTGAGATTGCCAATCGCGTGGAAGCTGCACGGAGCAGATCGTTTGAATTGAGTCGTAGGGATACGTTTCGCGGTTCGCTAATTCTATATCGGTTCCGTCGCTGAGTGTCAATCAAGTGCTTGTTTTTGGATTCTTCGAGTCGAAAAAGAAATAAAATAATAAGCTGATTTTACTTAGGAGCAGATAAAACTTAACGAGCTTTTAATTGAACAAGTGATTTATGACAAATCTCCACATTTGACGGATGATATCTGGGGGTAAAAGTGCGCGGTAAGATCTTTGCTTTGTTGCAGCAGCTGTCGAGTGTGAGTGTGCTAGTTGTGGTTCGCTGACTTGGCGTTGTGGGTTCGATAACCTTTTCGCGAAAACCTCGTTTCCGCTTGCTGTGTTTCTAGTTAAAGTTGAAGTGCCACGCCAACTGTGACGGATCATAATAATAATAATCCGTTGTTAGCCTAATGAAAGTAAAACCCAATCTGTGAAACATTTTCTCGAAAGTGATAAACGAAACCCGTTAGGCGGAAACCAACAAAAAAAAAAACCGTCAAAATTCCGCCTCTAGCAATAATGTCGTCAAACGGTGCCGCGCACGACGACGACGATCTGGACCACGATCAGGAGATCAATGTGGATGCCGTCGATTCGGATTCGAACCACTCGCGGATGTCGTACAACAGCGCCGCCGGATGCTCGGACGAGGAGGATATCGACTTGGAGGATGGCAACGGAAGCTCCTGCTGCGATGATTCGGATATCATTAGGTACGGGCTAGCGATTCGGTAACTATTGTTTTTTCTATATCGATTGTTATTTTCGGGGAACACATCTTAGTATTGTCAATGCAGTTGAAATCCGAAGTTTTCGCGTTGGCAACCTTGCCAACCAACGACGATGACAAAGTCACCAAACACCTCAGTAATCGGGAACCTTTTCTTTTGTTTGGTTCCGACAATTGGAAGATGTTTGATAGATGTCTGGTCAACATGAAATGTTGTCGTCGCTGATGTTGACGAAGACTCCGGTTTGGGGATTCAACGGCAATATATTGATGATATAGGATCAAATAATCCTTTTAACACCAAGCAAAACGAGCATACAATTGCGAAAATAACCGACCAAAAACGGTGAATTTGCAGAGGTTTTACAAAACAAAAAAAAACAAATGTAGAAATGATTCAGACAAAATTTATACAGTAGTTTGTTACACACATGATGAAGAAGGAAATCATGTTAATTTTGTTCTGATTTTCATCTGAACTCATAGGGTCAACGTCATAACAAGACGTCATCGAAATCTTAGAAAATTGTTTTCTTTAAAACGTTATGGCACATCTGACAAGCACATTTTTCACGACTTTGGGAATATTTGAACGAGCGATGTTTGAGTTTCAAATTCAACTATTTCTGGTCTATACTTTAGTGTTCGGCTTCCCCTTTCCACTAAGCGATGCATTGTTGATTTATTTATGTATCAAGATTACACTCGAATGTAATTAATCTTTCTACAAATTCGTAAAACATCGTTCTACTAATTTGTTAAACCCTTTCGCTGAACTCCACCACGATATATTGCTATGTAGGTACTTCATCAATTATTCAGTTATGGGGCTAAACGATAGTTTAAAAATGTGCCCGAGTAAAGGGATGCTGTGTTGGAACAAAATCAGTCTTCCGTTTGGTTTTGAAGATTTCTTTACACGTAATAAGGTGTTCCTTCTCGGGAGTTGTACCAAGAATGAAAAATTCGCACTTTATGCCAGCTTTCAAGAGAAAATCATACAGCACCCAATTAACCTCTCTATACTCCACAAGAATGTAATATTCTTGCCGGAAAATCTCATCCCAAATTTTCTTGAAAGAAGAAAAATCGGTTTCGTTTCAACCTTGCTCTCGGAAACCACGCCGAAGGACTGGCGGATGGTGGGTTTTGGTTCATGAAATATTAATCATCTTCAGTAGATAGCATCGGTGATGGTATGTCTTGATCCGGGAGAAATCTACCGCTGCAGATGGAGGAGGGTGGCGCTGTGGTGGGTGGGTACTCACCTCAGTCCGAGGTAATCGAGCCCTATCCATTGCATGCCGAGTAGTTATTTGTTCTGGGTGCACCCAGATAACACTGAACGGAATTAAAACAGCAATTTATTCCGAACAATAGTCACGATAAATGAACGAACAAACTAACGACCAAGAAGATGGGCACGGTTTGTAGCATTAATTGTGGGGAAAGATTATTGCTGTTTTGATTAATCTCCGATTGCATTAATCGCAATGCATTCCAACAGTTCCAATGAGTGAGTCTATTGTGGTAAAGTTTGTTTGAACATGTATGTATGCACAAACGGAATTAATGGAAAATATTTCTTTAAGCATTACGCACTTGAATTTTCAAGAGTTTCATAATAAACTATAGGATCGAAGCAACCAGTTGTTATGAAGTGACGTGTTTTCGTCAAGCTGCTGCAAATGCCTCGAAAATTTGAAAATGATCGAGAAAAAGTTGTTTACTGAACCTGGGACTGAAACAGGAAAAGACGGATTCGTATGTTTTTATCAGAGGATATTGAAGCGCCGATGCACAAGAGCCAGCTAACCAGGACAAGGGAGTATGGTGATGGAATTACAAAATCTTTAAAACGGCCGGAAGTTACCCTTGGAAGCTTGGGACGTTATCGTGAATATCTGGTGAGCTCTTTCAATTTTACTCTATGTTTAAGAAGTTTGAAGAAGTTTGTGTCTTCTTGACGTAATTTCAAAGTAAATTTGACATTTTTGTTTAACAGCCTTAATTGTAAAGCTACAAGTTTCGGTAGGACGAAATCATCACCCGCAATGTTGCCTAGCACCTTCCCTAATTACCTGTTACAAACCTCCCCACGTTCATGAGTGGATCGTAGAGATCTCTTCATCTACTTGTTAAGTAAACATGAGTCACTTAAGTGACTTATATTCCTTTCCCTCTTCTCCACAGAGTCCTCAGGGTCTAGCCAGGGCACATTTAATATCCTATGGGGGCTGGTTTTTCAGTTTAAAAACATTAAGTAATCTTGCCGTGTTTTTGATTTTTTTTTATTAGCCAAAGTTTTAATTGTGTTGTTGTCTTTGATATTTTAAGGTTAACTTTTGTGTTTGAGAAAGTGGACTGTAGTTTAGGCCCAGCAAACAATTTTGTAGGAATATTTTGCAACAAACTTTGTTATACGTTTTATATCCATTACAGAATCATCGCTCAAAACTCGAAAAAACAGAATTTACCTCCCAAAGTGGAGGTAATATACATACATATTTTCAACTTCTGGCTTAAGCGATGAGAATTATACAAATTAGAAAATATTCAACACCTTAGGCGACATCCATAAATTACGTAACACAAAAATGCACTTTTTTATACTCCCCCCTCTAATGTCACAAATCGTAACGCTTTGACCCTCCCCCCCCCCCATTCTTCTCATGTTTATCAATACTGATTTTTGAAGATCGAAAATAGATTTAAACATAAAATTTTTTTAACATTCTTCAAAACGGAATTATATCTATCCAAATCGCTTCTTAATACTCATTGATGATAACTCTCTGATAAAATAAATTGATTGTATAATTACGAGTAGCTCTGTGCTGATGATCTATTTTGTTTACTTTATTTAGTTCTGTAGCATAACTTGTTATGTAAAGTATACTGCACTTAGTAATAATCGTCAGAATTTTGATTGCATTTTTTAAACCATTGACAAAAAAGTCAAATTTCCGTCTTGAGGTTGATTTGGGATAAATGTACCTAATATTCGGTTTTCCAACGGTTATTTCATGAATATTGAATACACATTTTCAAGTAGTATATCTCAGAATCTTTAAAAACCTTTTTCAATTTAAGGCTGTTTTTGAACTGCTCATCATTCTGCAAAAATTGCATGACATCAAAATAGCTGCAATAAGAAAACTGAAATTTTTAAGGAAAAATCGTTACGTAACGATGAGCATACCCCCCTCCCCATTGTCACAATTCGTAACGCTCGAGCTTTACCCCCCCCCCCCCCTCTAGGTGCGTTACGTAATTTATGGATGCCTCCTTATTCGTACATCCTGAAAGTATGCGAGAGAGCTTACACGGAAAATAATAAAAAGCTAAAATTTACCGAGTTAGCAAAGGTGAACGCTCGTGAAAGCCAAAAAGGTAACTTCTACCTCTTCGAGGTGAAACTCACCTCACAGTGAGGTAAAATTTACCTGAATCGAGGTTGGAAAAAAGGTACAATTCACCGAGAAAAAAGGTGAATCCAAAAAAAGTAAATCTTACCTCGTAGCGAGGTGAAGTTCACCTGAATTGAGCTCGATAAAAAAGTATAATTCACCTAGAAAAAATTGCTGCCCCTCTATAAAAAGCATCAGTATCCCTCTCTCTTCTAGCCGTATTTGGCATCTGCACATTACTCCAAGACTGTACTGCAGTGGTTTTCAGGCAATAACATCCAATTTGTCGAGCAAAACATCAATCCACCAAATTGTTTAGTTCCCTGATCAATTGAACGATATTGGGCGGTTGTGAAGAGGATCTTTAGGAAGGAAGGGATAGTTTCTCAAAGCAAGAAAGAATTCGAGAAAAATTGGAAGGCAGCACCCAGAAAATGCACAAATGATACTGTGCAGAACCTGAAGGCTTCAACCAACCTGACATGACCAGGTCGACATATCCCATCAAAACAGCTAAAAATTAATATGTACACAAACTATTTGACTTTCCTTTGACCTTACTAAATCTTTATGTCTTCTTAATCATAACAACAAGGTCAAATCACCTAAATATGAAAATGTGTTGGTGGCAAAGGGGTATAAGTGAATTGAATTGGTGGAAAAGGGGTATAAGTGCATGTGTTTGGGGCCAAAGAGGTATAAGTGCCAAATAAAAAAAAAAAAATAGAACGTGTGCCGCCTAAATTAACATCAAATATGCGTTGTGTTTTATAAATGGTGTTAAATAATTTGTATTCATTTATTAAGATAAAACTCATTAAAAAAGTTAATAAAAATATCTATGGGATTGAATGAAACACAACGTGTTTAAGTGTTTTTTTCTCGGAACCAGCTTTTATGCATTTATACCCCTTGGGCTCCAAGGGCCTAATATGAAAATAAACTCATCGCTCGAATGTTTGTTTATAGTGATAGTGAATATTTTATGCTTTTCGTTGTATGGTTCTGTTAAGAGATTTTTTTTTAAATTCATGGTAATACAACACATATTCCTTCAAAGAGATATCACTAATTTTCAGATTTGAAAACCTTCCTGTTTAAAATATGAACTTCTAAATTTGCAACATTTTCAAATACACATAAAAAAATAAAATCACTTCGTTCCAGTGATCACCACCACCATCAGACGGCCACCGGACAGACGACGCGATCACCAAACGAAGCCCTCTCGTTCAGCATATCCCGGCTTCTGGGGAAATCCTACGATAGCAGCAACAGCAGCCGGAGTCCTTCCGGTCTAGCCGGTGCCGGCAAAGATCACCACCACCACCATCGACGAGAGACCACCGATTCCGGGGAGCACTCGGACGGCGACGGGGACAGTCCCAAGAGCAACGAGAACCATCACATCACGGCCAACGGAGGCCTTCCGTACACCGCCAGTGCCCTGTACAGCTATCCGATCTACCCGACGGCGGGCCACGTGCTTCGAGTGCCACCCCAGCGAGGTCCCTGTA
This sequence comes from Uranotaenia lowii, assembly GCF_029784155.1. Lineage (NCBI taxonomy): Eukaryota > Metazoa > Arthropoda > Insecta > Diptera > Culicidae > Uranotaenia > Uranotaenia lowii. Next base: position 188,769,229 of record NC_073691.1, on the reverse strand, counting down.
ATCCGCTGACCTGGTCTCTGCCTCCGCTACATCCGGCTGCCCTCGCTCACCAAGCCGTCAAGGATCGGCTCACCGGTAAGTCAAATTACACCCATGTCGTCCCACAAAATAAACAACATCATACCTACACAATAGTTAATGGGACACAAATTAAGTGAACCCGGTAATTTTGGAACGGACTCCGAAAAAAAAGACAGCTTTGGGTCAGTCAACGTTTGGAAGGTTAATCACTTCCGGTGGTGCTGGACCTATGCCTTTGTAGGTACCACGCCAAAACGAGAGGACGATGAATCGAATATGATTTCGACGACGGGCGGCGTCACGAAACACCACTATAATGAACAAAGAAGACCGGCGCAGAGAGAGGGAAGAAGAAAAAAACAAACCTTAGATCAATTTTAATCACTTCCAACATGCTAGACGCGGACGCCTCCGGTGTGTCTTATCTTGTTTTGGAGATTGGTTTCAATGAATGAATACCGACCTACAGTCTAACAGAAGAGTGGGACCCAAAAAAAAACAACATGTCTATCTTTCGTGTCAGACGTTTGGAATGTGGCTTCTGGCATGCCCGAAATAGTGGTTCGGTGGTGTTTGATTAGAATGTCACATTCCATTCGGTACAAGGGCGGGGGTACAATTTTCTATCCGAATTCGAAAAAAAAAGTTTTTCTGACAATTGCTAACAACTATAAAAATAGATTAAAAATATGAGTTTAACAACAATGTATAATGGTAAATTGTTACCTCCGGATCGTGGTAACAATGAAAGCTCGATTTTCAAATTCGTAACGTTCCCTTTTATTCATGCAAAGCTCTACCGGGGCACGTTTTAAATTCCTATGATTTTTAGTATAAATTAATACAGGAATATTTCCTGGTGAAATTATCAAGCTTACGTTTAGTGAACTTTCTTCCGCCTCGATTCCAGCTATTAGCCGCCACTAGTCCATACACCTTTAATAAACCTAGGTTAGAGATTTAATTTCAACTTTTCTCTATCAATTTCTCACCTCAACTCGAGTTCCACTGTGTTCCACTTTTCCTGCGCAGTTTCACTTCGCACCCTTCCGTACTAACAGTTGCAATAGTTGTAAATGTAGGGTAAGAATTTGAACTCAACAATAACTAATGTGAACTTTAGCTTTAGCTTTCTTTGAAGCACCAAACTACAATTACTGACTTTAAATTGGAAATATTTATTTTTGTTTACATTTTCCTTCTATTTATCTTCCCGCCTACTCAGGCTCCTGAACTCACTTCTAAGCCACATCCGAACTCATTTTCGAATTCTACAGCTGTCATTTCAGCTCGAGTGCTTTCAATGGCACATTCGGATTCGAAAGTCGATTCAGTGACCAGCGTTGCCAACCTTCCAGATTTTTCTGGATTCTTGAAGATTTTTATGTGTCATCCAGAAATACAGACCTCATGTTGTCTGGTCCAGACTTTTCATAAATTATCCAGTTTTGTCCAGAAATTGGTATAACTCAACGTTTTGATAAAAAACAAATACAATTGAAATCCAATAGCTCATAACGGCAATACTGAATTTACTGTGAAGCAGAATACAGAAGTTATTTCGACAGCTGAATGGGTCTAAGCTTTCGGTTGTTCAAGCTTTTGTTCACATAGACTCAGACCTTGATTATTTTCAAGTAATGAGTAATGTGTATTGAATCATTGAATCCTTAGACTACAATTTGGCAATCTGGCGACCAAAAAAAAAAAAAAAAAAGGTCGTCACCTATAAAGTTTACCATCCAGACTTTTCCAGACATTTTTTCCAAAACTTCCAGACATTTCTGAAAAAACAGTTGGCATCCCTGTCAGTGACGGCCGTCGCGTCGAAGAATGTGTAGCTCGGTTCAGAAGACCTCTTGCTGTGCGAAGCGGAGAAGATAGTCTACAGCTTGGAAGTGCGCGTTGACTCATGCTCGGAGATCTTCCACCGGTGTCTTCAGCTTTGCCGAGGTATCTGGCCATTTTTTTCTGTTTTGTGCTGGTGCTTTGAACCATCTGCTATCGTTCGTTAGAGAGGGTTGACACTGCCACTTCATGCCTTCGTCCGCCGCATTCCACTTCGAGGGGACCCTCTTCCAGCTCTAGGATCTCGCTAACTTCCGCGGCGACGAATACATTGTATTTGCTGTGATCGGCACGTATCCAGGCGATAACGTTGCGAAAGTCTGACTAAAAAACTCAACGGGAAACCTTAATCGATAGTCCCTGCACGACAAACGCAGCTAATCTGGCTCCAATTACTATCGCCTGATGTTCAAGCCTCGGAATCGAGAGGTACTTGAGTGGTGCTACACGACTCTTCGCGGTGACGAGACAGCATTCGACGTTGTCGCCTTCCACGAACCGGAGAAAGACAGCTGCCACCGTGTCATTTTCACTCATGTCGACAAAGGTGTGCAAATGGATCTCGGTGGATGGATGGAGACACTCTGTAGCACCGTGGAATACTAACACTGTTCAAAACACTTATCGTCGATGTTTTCGTCCAGCCTATTCGCTTCCGCCAGATCTCCTGTAGCAGTTCCTTGTGAAACATTAAGAAGTGCGCGATGAGACCCAGAGGGTATTAGATGGTCATCAGGGTGCGAAGTAGGTACCTCAAGAAGGCAGCTCACGTTCTGGCCGATCCCAGTTGATTTTGTAAGTGAAAGTCGGTCTTAGTACACCACCACATCCCCAATATCTTCTCGGTCGCTAAGCTGCATGAAAGGTCGATGCTCTTCTCTGTACAGGAATCTCTACGAAGTGCCGATAGTATGCTAACGGAGTTGAACATCCAATTACGGATATAAAACCCGCCTCGATTGTTGATGTCCTAAACAGTCTTCGCCAACTCAATCGCCTCCTTTTCAGTCTTTGTGCTACACAACACGTCGCTGACATACGTACTATGCACTATTGCCGCAGAGACCGCCGGGAATTGACCGCGTTCATGATCTTCACATACTGTACACTTGCTGGAGAATAGAACACCCCGAACGTCATCCCATAAAATATGTTAATGTTTTGAACAACCTCTTTCCTCGGTCAACGACTTCATAACAACTACCACAGTGAAAGATGCATTGATTGCATCCAGAAATCAGCGGGGTTTCCCACTCTCGCCTTAAAATTGTTTTTCATTTGCATGGGACCCCACTAAAACCTTTCAATGGCGGGGACGGTGTGACTTAAACTAGAAGGTAGGGAACAGACTGACAGAAATATATTTTTATGCAGCCCACAGTCTAAGATGACAATGGATGAATGGTAAAAAATTTCATAATTGAATTTACATACCAACAGACCAAATAAATTTAGATTGTTGGCTTAAAAAACTGACTGCGCAAACTTCCAGCGCAATCGATCTTGATTTAAGAGTACACGGAGAAAAAAGTATAGTTTCATCAACAATATTCCGCATATATTCAACCACATTGATGATTGATTCTCGGCCAACTATGTTTATTTAATATTCAACTATATTTGTATGATTGGTTTTATACATTCAACTATAAATATGATAGATTTGACTACAATTGTATGATTTATTCTATTATAGATATATCTAATAAATTCAACTATAAAATACCTGCTGATTGATGTTGGGCCTTCAACTATGTATATTGTAGATTCAACTATAGTGCTATAGTTGATTTAACTATAATTACGATTGAATCAATTATACTTCTATGATTCATTTTATGCGTTCGATTATATATTTACAGTTCATTTTTTGAATTTTTCCTGCATTAATTTTTATTTTTGTTTTGGTTTTACACATATTTTCTTTATTTGTTAGTAGCTGAAAGCACACAAAAGATTATAATTACAAAGAATAAAATCATTGTGATAGCAATCAGCACATGACCGGTTTTGGCATAGTCCAGCCATTTCTGCTTTCCGGTGAAGCGCCATTTGGTGTCATCAATCGGGATGACCGAGGGTTCCTCCAGCAGCATCAATTCCTTCGTTTAGAATTGAGGTGCTGCCACATCTGGCTGGAATTGACCTAAACGGAGTACATTTTTTCAACAAGTTCATTTAATGAAGCAAACGTATGCTTTTTTATAATACCTTTGCAACATACCCAAGCATGGAAAAAATCGCATCGAAGTTCAATCAATTTTCAATACGCGGTCAACGTGTTCTTCTAAAGCAAAGAATCATAGCAAACGTGGGTAGGAAAAATCATTGCCACTTCTAACGTCAATGATTCGTCATCACTCTTCCTTGGATACACTGTTAACAGCCCAGGAGGGAAATCGTAGTGAACTTGTTCACATTATATTTTCTCTGGATTGTTTGTGGAGTGAACGAAATCGCAAGTGATCGTCAACGGCAATCAGTAAACGAATGCGTTTACACTCAGTAAACGATTGCGTTTACATTCAGTAAACGATTGCGTTTCGATGGTGATTGTTCAGCTAGTTTTGTGAGCGTTACCACGGGCTAGTGCTTCGAAAAAATTCCTTGAATTCAGAATTGCAAGTTTATGCGAGTGCGTGCAGTACTACGTTGTAAGGTAAGTTCGGGTCATTTTAACGGTAATTAATTAATGCTCCTCGGCTACTTAAGTTGAAAGATTTTCAAGATATTTAGAATTAAAGAAGAAATTTGTAACGTTTTTTTTTTAATCAACTGTAAGCTACCAGATTTCAAACAGTTTCGTTGGCATTTTTCGCTGGTTTCTGTACCATAATCGCGCTCCGCGCGCGGCTCGTTCCGGGAGAAACGAAATCTTTCATCTTTCCTGTCGCTATCTAAATCTATTTCCCAGCAGCCGATAGGAGGAATTGTTGTGCCACTCACTGCGTTGCTTTTTGATTGACTGTCGATTGATTGTGCTGATAATGATGCTGATACCTACGTAATGTATGTTTTATTAAAGAAACGTTAAAATAATATTTATCGTAACTACCTAATGTAGTGCTTGAATATTTCCATATGTTTTATTACTTCAGTATCTTATCTTTTTAATTTAACACTAAACATAGGTACCGGCACTCTGTAAATACCTATTTATACCGCCGGGGGTCATATGACCCTTAACACCTTTTCCGCTAAAACTCTCTTGTTTTTCAACCGATTTTTGAAAATTTTATAGTTTTGGAAAGCTTGTAACGTGACTCGAATATAATTTTTGCACTATGTTCAGCTACAATCATGGATTTCAAAGTTATTCGTAGTCTAAGAAAAAAATCCGAAAAAAACATGCTTCGGGAAAATGGATGTAAGTCAGTTATTAGAAGCTCGACCTGAAATTAATTTGATTCCTGAAAAGGCTGAAGTTAGAAACTATACATTGCACATATGGAAAAAAAAATTAAAATTGTTTTAAGATCATGACCACAAAAAATGTAGAAGAGTGGTGTTAAACTCGTACTTTTTAATGAATCAATCGCACAAAGCTGTCTCAGTCTCAGCAGAAATTTTTTGAAAAGTGAATTGGAAAATTTACGTAATTTGTGACATTTTGGCATCTGAAGATTTACAAAACACGAAACACAGAATTTTTGACAGTTATTCAAACGTAGCTGTTTTTAGACTTTTTATCAATTTACTTTTTCTGAGACTATGCTTACACTTACATTCGGCTTTGCACTGGATTTTGAGTATGTTAACAAAAGATTTGAGCAATAAAACTATATGCACAAGAAAGGAATTTTCATACCGGTTCTAGTGATGTCACTGTATTGGCGATGTGTGACAAAGATATGATAAATATTTTTCTGAAAGTAAATCCTGAAATTTTGCGCTAATGCGTGCGTGTTTTTTCGTTTCCTTTCACCCATCTTCGTGTGCAAAATAGCTTTAAGATATCACCACTCACTGCGCCCGTCTGCCAAGCAAGAATTGATGCTGACTTTTCAAAATTCTGAAGCTACTTCACTATTTTATTAATCATATTTTTGTTATGCATCGTATTGCCAGTATAATTACATCACTAGAACCGGTATGAAATGGCCTTTCTTGTGCATATAGTTTTTTTGCCCAAATCTTTTGTTAACATACTCAAAATCCAGTGCAAAGCCGAACGTAAGTTTAGGAATTGCCTTAGAAAATGCAAATTGATAAAAATGTCTAAAAACAGTTAAATTCTAAATTCTAAATTCTTAATTCTAAATTCTACATTCTAAATTCTAAATTCTAAATTCTAAATTTTAAATTCTAAATTCTAAAGTCTAAATTCTGAATTCTAAATTCCAAATTTTAACTTCTAAATTCTAAATTTAGAGTTCTAAATTCTTATCTCTAAATTAGATTAAGATCCTAGCATCCAAGCTCTTGACCCTGAATTTTGAATAGTGAATATTTTTATCTTAATTCTGAATGCAGAAACCAGAATTTAGAATTTAAATTAGAAACTGTAAATTCTGAATTCTTAATCCTTAATTCTATTTTCAATAATTTAGAGAAAATCAAGTTCAGATTTAGGGATAGCTGCAAAGTAATGCAAATAAAATTTATCGATCGGATATCAGGTTTCAAATATTTTTTAATATAACGAATTTTAAGTAACGATTTCGAACGGCGCGGGAAGGGAACGAGAAAAATGACATAGTTGTATTTTTTTCGTTTAAAACTAATTTTCAGTATGAAGCGTCATCTCACGCAAAAGGACTGCCTTGTGAAGGTCATAAAGGAGATCGAAGGGGTGTATTTTTGCAAAGTGGAGGGCACCTGCAATTATTCACAAAACCATTTTAATGCGAGTAATTTTAAGCGGCATATCTTTGCGAAACATCCGACGGTTTTTGCTGCTCTCGGACTACCGTTATTGCCATCGCAGAAAAATCCATCCGAACCATCGAAAAAAAAGGCCCGAAAACTCACCGTCAACACGACAAAGGAAAACATTATTCTTGGGACGATGCAGCTCGCCACGGTGAACCACCTTCCCTATTCGTTTCCGGAAATGACTGGCTTCAAAACGCTTGTTGGGCCTCTGTATCAGGCTGCAGGACTGACCGTCAACCGTAAAACTGTTGCAAGTTTGGTCGACGAGTCAGCCTCCAAAGTGAGAGAGCTCATCACAGCGGAACTAAATCAACAGCCATTGATCTCCATCGAGGTTGATGGAGCATCCAGGGGGCATCGCCACTTTGTTGGTGTTTTTGCCCGAGTTATAGTTGGAGGAAAAGTAATTGTTCGGAATCTCGGTAAGTAAACTTGTATAAGCTAATAAAGGCGCAAATAATACTATCTTAAGCTTTTCCGAAAAAAGTCTCCCATCAATAAGAAATAATTCTCTGTTTTTATCAATAAGATTTGTTTTTTTTTTAATGTGTGCTCTCACCTACACTTTTCATCAGTATGTTTTTTATCTTGTTTTAGCTATAAAAGAAACTAGAGAAAGACAAACTAAAGAAAATTTGAAAACATTAATAGAAAGCGTTTTGAATGACTATAGCATTGATATTGGGCAACTATACTCAGTCACTCATGACAATGGTGCCAATATGGTTGCATCAGTGAAAAAAATGAAAGAAAGTTTAACAGAAGGTCACATTATAGCCCTTTACGATTCATTTTTTGAACACCGTTCTGAGGAAGAGGAAGAAGAGGAAGAAGAGGAGGAGAACCTTGACAATGATAAAACGGTCAACAATACGGGCAATGAAAATGCTGCCATTACTGTTTTAAATTGTATTGAAAATGGCGAAAATGAAGAAGACGATGACTTTTGTAGAGGACAAGAAGGTGCTACTGTTATTTCAGAAGAAACCCCTCCAGATGGATTCGATTTAAGAATGACGAACATTTTAGGGAGCGTGAGATGTGCAGCCCACACAGCACAACTTGCTGTGTGGGATGTGCAAAGAGCTTACGAGCGGCGTATTTTTAATATTCAAAAATTGGTTGTCAAATTGCGGCAACAAAAATATAACAAATTTTTAAAATTGCACGAAGCTCATTTGCCGCCGCTGAGCAACAAAACAAGGTGGAACAGCACGTTTGCCATGTTAAAATCGCTTTATATTCAAAAACCATTTTTCAAACTTTTGAAAAAATCGTATGCTGAAATAGGTAAGTTTCATAGTGTTCTAGAAGCATATAGAGAATGAAAAATTATAGAGTTGATTTGTCTTATTTTTGCTTATTTCTAATCTTAGCTCATTTTTAAATTGAAATTACAGATTTCACATTGCATTGGAAATTCATGGAGAAATACTGCGAGGCTTTCGATGCGCCGTTTATATTGACGCTGCAACTACAAAAACATCACGTAACTTTGAGTGATTTTTATGCCTACTGGCTCATTTGTCAGGCAAAATTAACAAAGTTGCATAACAACTCGTTAGCTCAAAAATTGTTAGGAGCATTTCACCAACGCCTTCAAAAGTTAACTTCAACTATGCACTTTCAATCGTGCCTCTATTTAGACCCGCGCTTCAATTTTTTGGGGTCGAAAAGAATTTCTTCTGAAAACAAAGAACTCGTCCAGGTAAGAAGAGTCATATCGCCAAAGATAAACAAACACAATGTTTTAAACATATTTCAGTGAAAATTGTCATAGAATATCATATCACATCGCAATTTTTTTCCAGGATTTCCTTGTGAAATTAAATGATCGTCTCAACGGACATAACAGTGAAGAATCTCGAGATTCTGTTCTCCAGGATGCCGAAGAAGATGACCTAGAGCAAATATTGGCAACAATTTTCAACGAAGACTCGACGATTTCCAGCACGACGGCCACTAGCTCAAGTTCTTTGAAACAAAAGATTAAGCAGCTGGAAATGAGAGAAAAGGTTCCAATCGTAGAAACGTCTCGCCCTTCCTCCGAAAATGATGGAAAGCTCATTCAATTCAATCTGATTGAATACTGGGAAGCCCAAAGATACACAAATCCGGATATCTTTAAAATGGCTATGGTTGTGTTATCAAGCTCGGCAACACAAGTGTCCGTAGAAAGAGGCTTCAGTGCGCTGAAATTGATGTTGAACGAAAAAAGAACAAATTTAACAACCAGCTCTGTTGAAAATGCTCTTTTGCTTAAATTGAATCCTGATTTTCTTCCAAAAGTGGCTGAAATCCTGAGTGAGGATTTTGAATAATTTTTGTGAAAAAAATTCACTTTATATTGAAATCTAATTATATATGAATAATAAATGTTAATAATTATCTATAAAAAAAATTCTATCTGTGGGATTGAGAAAATGCAATGAAAGATTTGAGGATTTCTCATTGAAAGGAGGCGGGACCACAAATAAAAGCACAGGCTCAGATCTTATGGTGTACAAAAAATCAAGATCCATCCTTTCTTCCTGTTATTGCATTCCAGCAAATGAAAATGAAATTAATTTAAAATAATATTGATAAAAATAAATTATACGACGGTTGGCCAGGCAGCTGCTTTTATTATAGATTTAAAAAAATAAGTGTATATAAGTTGATAATCAAATAATTAACTGAAATATTAAAGAGTGAACTTTTGATTTTGATGCAATGAACAATCAAATCAAAGGCTGATTTTGAACATTGAAAACGACTTTTTTTTGACAATGTCTCATACTAAGTTATTTATGAGAAGAGATTTATTGAAAATATAATAAAGTAATAGAAATTAACAGTAAGCTTCTAATGGTTTGTAATATATCTTCCAATTTGAGCCTGAGTTAAATTTTAATTTAAAAAAATGAATTTTACATATTTTTAAAGCATAAGTCTCATCGTTATGCAGGTTTCAACAAATTTGTCAAATGAAATAATGTTTCTTTAAACTTTCTGCAGTAATGTCAAAAATACTTGTACCTACTATTTTTTTCCAAATTTTAAAAACCGTTGAATTTTACTTTTTAAGATCATCATTATCAAAATATTATTTCTTAATTAAATGAAGTATAATAAGCAAAATCAAAATCAAATTTCTTCTCAAATGTAGGTTTGATAGTTAATCAGTTATCAATGAATGATTCCACTTTAAACTGACTCATTTTAAAACTCCATATCACCAAAACAAAATGTGAAAGTCCAAATTTGACAAAAGATTCGAGTTTAAGACGCTTAAATCTTCCAAAATGCTTCTCCCTTGATTTATCAATTAAATTCTTTGAATAAGTTTTTATAGTGGTAAGAAGATTTTTTAATCCTTTTTAAATGGTTAAAAACTTGTCTGTTAATCTTCATGTTTGAAATTTCAAATCATTTTACTGAATTTTATAGAACATTTTTTTCAATTTTTAAATAAAATTTACCTAGATTTTTTGTCAAACTATTAAAATTCTTAAAAATATTTTTATTAGGTTTGTCTATGTTTTTCAATTCTGATGTTTTTTGTGTTCTTAAAACAAAATCTTTTATTTTTTTCACCTAATTAAAAATTCACATGTTAAATCGCGATTTATTTTTGTAGCGAATGCAAAACACTACAGCAGAATTTTTCAATCAATCTTTCTGTTGAAAATTAAGAAAAGAAAACTTAATTCAAATGTATAATAAATAACAATTATTTGGATATTATTTTTTCCCAAATCTGTGTTTTGAAAATATTTATTTTCATATCAATCCAATGCATAATAACGTCAATATAGCAAAAACACTGAACAATTCATATGGACGACCCCTTTTGCCGACCCCTTACACAATATTCAATACCTGGAATCAATTCCTCATCTCTCTATACCCCTGTGTGCAAATTTTTGTCACAACCCGACGAAAAATAACGTCAATATCACGAAAACAATATTTGTCTTGTATGGACGACCCCCTTTAGAAGGGGTCATCCAAAAATCTGAAAACATTTTTCATCATTCCTGGTCCTAATGAGTATCCATGTCAAATTTCAGCTCTCTAGCTCTTAAGATGGCTGAACCTATTGAGGACAAACAAACCCACAGAAATTGATTTTTATTTATATAGATAGATCAATTCCGACTCTGAACTCATAGAAAAATTTTTAAGCGATGAGAAGATATGAGAATTCCGAGAAGATATCATTTTCGGGGTTTTTTCCGTTCGAAGCTGAATCCAGTCGTTCGGATAATCAATTGATATTTTAAAGATTCAGAAACTAGAATAAATTTCCTAACTAATGAATCAAAAATCAATCGGTCAACATATATCATCTGAGGAACTCACGCAAATTCTCGGGTCATATTGACCCGAACGGCAAATGTGTAAATGTGCTCTTCCGGTAATCACCGGAAGTTGCTTTTTCTACAGATTATGTATCTCGTGGTTTTAGTAATGTGTTTTAAATTTCATATTTTTCCGATTTTGTTCAAAAAAGTTATGACGAATTTAAAGTTTGCTTGAATGGCGTGGGAAGGTTAAAAAGAGTTTGTTTCTTGGGACCATTTTCATTAGTAGCCGGCCAGGGGATATTTATTTTACGCTAAAACCAATTTTTGTTCATTTTAAGAAACTACATAAAAATACCCACAAAATGAATCCAATAACGTCAATATCGGTCAACATTTGTGGCCAAAGTAGTGATGATAAACTACAAATAAAATAGAAATTAAATAAATTTGAATGGAAATTTTGCCATCGGCAACGGGAGGTTCACAAAACTAGCCATGAAATAGACACCATCCGAACGCAATCGTTTACTGAATGTAAAAAAAATCGTTTACTGAGTGTGAAAATATTCGTTTACTGAATGCGATTGACGATCACGTGCGATTGCATTCAGCCCACGAAAAGCATGGAGAAAATAAATTTTGAACAAGTTCACTACGATTTCCCACATGTGCTGTTATTCGTTCATAAGTAACTTTTAAAAGTTGGTTCCTTCAAGATTTCCAATGATGACCAGCTAGCGAGCACATGGTTACGTTCGCATCGCCGATGCTTTCTAATCGAAGGTAGGTTGATGGAAAATCATTAACATTCAGGCTAGTGATTGAATATTTCCATCCTTGAACATACCTTCTGTTTTTGCCATTAAAAACCAGCTGCCTGCTGCTGACACACTTATATAAACACATGTAGTGTTTGGATATGTACGCATTTATTTAAATATCACACAATCAATCATAAAAATATAGTTGAATTTACTAAACTTATATTTCTAAAGCTAGAATGAATCATACATTTGTAGTTCAATCCATCATATTTACAGTTGAATCAATTATACCATTACTATTGAATCTATCATATTTATAGTTAGACGTGAGAGGTCAATCAGGAATGTATAGTTGAATATATCATATTTATATTTAAATGCATAAAATCAATCATACAATTATAGTTGAATCTACCATATTAACAATTGAATCAATTATACCACTACAGTTGAATCTTTTATATTTTCACATAATTGCGTAAGGTCAATCATCAGTTTATAGTTGAGTCTATTATATTTATAGTTGGATGCGAAAACATCAACTACGCTTTGGTGATTGGTATAACCAGCTGAAATAATTGTCAATTTTTCGTTTTTTCCCTTAAAAAAATTACCTAACATGGGTCCGTGAAATCGGGAAAATTTATTTTTTATGTCAAATGATTCAATTCAAATTCAATATATGCATAAAACCGCTGCTGATTAGACCGCTGCGAATTTTACTATATAGTTCCCATATGTTTTTTCGATACCTTCTAAGGAATATACTTGAATAAATTGAAACACTTTCTGATGTAAATAACTTTCAAATGTATGAATGTAAATTGAAGAAATTTAAGTGTTGTAGTTGATCCGTCAAATGATTTTTGCAGTCCATTACGAAGTTTATAAAAATTTCACCCCGCTAGCGGTCTTACTATTTTGCGCACGATTTTACCACCGTATTTTGTTTATTTCAACGGTGGACAACTTTTTACCTTATGGACATGAAATCGGGCTTGTTTCTTTGTCAGTTCATCGAACCAGATAGAAAATTTGACCTTCTTTACCTCGTCTCCGATAAAAATTTCAGTCAGACAGCATAACAATTCTTTTATTATCTAATTATCAATATTTAATATTTAGAGCATAGGGATGGCCACCCGATTTGTTTTGGACCATGTTGATCAAACGAATGCTGCTGTTCTCTATGCTTTTTCGTTCGGGTAATTATTTTGCTGAAGGATTTTCTTGTACTTCTGTTCCATTTTCAGCAGCGATTCTTCCAGGTTCTCGCACAAAATGTAGATTTTTTCGTCAGAAATCACGTTACCCAAAAATAATGTTTATGGGAAAATTATCCAAAAATTACCAGATTTTCAATAAAATATTGTAGATTTTGAGAAATTGAGAATAATCAGCATTTAAAGATTCAAAAGAAGGGTTGATTTTTTTTTCTGCCGGTCACCGTACTTCAAGTAGGTTTGCAGCACACTGTTGAGCTGAGAAAGACTGATAACACATTTCAAATGGCAATGTTGAGCCTGAACATTCATATCTCCCTTTAAAAAAAATGATAAATATGACTACATATATAGGTACAATTCGAAAGTTGAATTCCAGTTGTTTACTTTGTGTTGATAATTTTTATAAAAATTTACTAGTGAATCGATTCATTCAACTCATGTTTTAAAGTCGTCTTCTAAAAATTACATGTTTCATTCTAGTGACAGCCCTATGATGACTAAAACAAAAAAATATAATAAAACAAGCTCCGGAACCAGCTGGTCAAAATTGACTTGGCGTGACACATCTTGTCGCTCAGGTGGGGGAGGGATAAAATATCCGAGCAGCAAAAAAAAGCATAGGACCTAAGATCCGGCATCATTTCTTGTTTTCTTCTGTGTCTGTTTTTTTTTTTTTGTGACCGACTACATTTCCAGTGTCCTACCGAAGGTGGTGATTAGCTACGTCGTTGTCTTCGAGGATGGACTTGACAGGATTTAGCAAAACTTAATTTTGGTTATTTGACAACTTGATGATGGTCAGTGTGGAAATGCCAGAAAGATAATTTGATCACTTTTGTCAGGTTCAGCTGAAGTCTTTTTGGCTTATTTCCGAAATGTGTTAAAATTTAGGGCTTCCACATCGAAATCTAAACAATTTTTTATAACGTTAGATGCTTTTTGTCTACGGACAAACTTATGAGTCAGCCCATTGGCAGCTGAGTGACATCTTCATCAAATTAAAAAAAGACACCTTTTCCAATATATTACCTACCAATTAACGTCGATGACCCACCGGGCCAATGTCATCGAAATAAGCACTAGAAATCTGTGGCGCCCCGCAGCGAACCTTATCAAAATAAGATCCCATTCGAATTCATTTGACAAATTTTTAAATCACTCAACACATTCGAAAGAAAAAAAAACGAATTCTTAATTATCTGGTTCTAACTAGATCCTCAAGAAAGAGAGAAAAAAACCAAAGAACCACATTAAAGTCAATAGTTCTTAAACAACCCAAAAAAAAACAGAAAGAGAGCCCAGAATGGAACGCCACGAGTCCCCGACAGCGCGCAGCAAACGTTAACAAAATGTGTGTCTTATCGGCCCCGTTCTGGTGGCCCGGACAAGTTTCCGCACTTAAAAGATTATGTTCGAGAATTTAACATATATCGACCTAAAACGTCTTCCTTCTTTTGTCTGGTTTGCCTTAGATCCCGCCCGGGTGGTATCGGATTTTCGGGTACGGTCTACAATGGATACGGTCATTGAAGAGGTTGGTTTGACCATATTTTTGGTCCCCTGTTATCGAACCGTTTTTTTTTTCGTTCATGGTTTAGTATTTGTACATTTCGATTCATTCATGCTTTCTTGAATGAATGCCTTAGGCTTCGTCGTTTGTTTTTTTTTGTTTTCACAAACGCGTGTAGCTTGGTCGGTTTTTTGTTGGAAATTTTGATTTCACTACCGTGTTACACATTTCGAAATTCGCGAACTTTTCACCGACCATCGATTTAAAATCTCATACGTGGAAGGAATGGATTGTTCATCAGCACTCCCTGCTTAACTAAGGATTCTTAATAAGATTGTGCACCGGACGAAGAGGTTGCAAAATTTCGATGCCAATTGGAGCTAACTCTGTGCCAAAAATGTGCTGAAACATGCATTGCGCCAAAGATGCCATGTTTGCTTTTGCGTTTACTGGAACAAAGACTCAAACTTTCAAGCGAGATGATGCATCACTATGCAATGCAGACAAACATTCAAGCGGGAGAGTGAGCATCGAACTCAAAACAACTGTCTAAACCCGTCTTGCTAGTCGGACCACTAGAGTTCTACCAGCGTAAGTTGGTGAACAAGCGTTGGTTTTAGTGTTCTGTCCCGGTCAGTCAGAATTCAACCCTACTGGTCTACCGTAAGAAGGCCAGATTGCCCGATTTTATCCGGGTTTGCCTGGATAATTTACCAAATTTGGTAACATTACGGCCCGGTTGCTCGGATTTCATTGAAAAATGCCCGGATTGTGCTCGGTTTTATTCACTATATTTGGCAAATCGACAAAAAAATACAAACAATGATATAATTTTTTTTAATTCATTCTTCAAAAACGAAATGTTTATAAAAGTTTTATAAAAATGATCTTGAAAGTTTATTTGGACGTCTAAAATACGATTTTAAATCTGTCAATGAGTTTTGATGCAAATTTTTTTTTCTCGATTTTTGTTGAGTAATTTCTGGGTTTTGACAAAATTTTCCCGGTTATAGCTCGGATTTTTGGTCGTTATTTTGAATTCAAATGCCCGAATTTTGCCAGGCTTTGGCAACTTAAGTCTACCGACAAACGCATGGCGTTCGGTAGATTCATTTTCCT
Organism: Uranotaenia lowii; assembly: GCF_029784155.1. Classification (NCBI taxonomy): domain Eukaryota; kingdom Metazoa; phylum Arthropoda; class Insecta; order Diptera; family Culicidae; genus Uranotaenia; species Uranotaenia lowii. Next base: position 188,753,577 of record NC_073691.1, on the reverse strand, counting down.
TCTTGTCTCCTACTTGGCGCTAGGTCGGCGATTGTTTCCATCCTTTCACGGAGAAAAAATATGGCATTCCCAACAATAATCCACTTATATTCAATCATATATCTGATTGACTCTCGACCAACTATAATTATCAAAATTTCAATAATACATATGATAGACAATCTGATTGATTTCGTACATTCAACAATATGTTTATAGTACATTCAACTATGGTTGTTTGATTTATTTTGTGCATTCAACTATAAATATGATAGATTCAACTATAATGTACGATTGATTCCATACATTCAACTAGAATTATAGTAGATTCAACTATAATAATATGATTAATTTTATTGTAAATATGGTAGATTCAATTATAATTTGAAAGTTATCAAATCTTATGATGTTTTTCTTCGGTATAATGTTATGGCTACGTTTTATTTTCTTTTAATATATTATTTCTGCATTTTGCATCTAGTTCGTTTTAGCCGTCACGGTGCTAGAAAAGTTGACCAAAATCCCGATCCTGGTCCTGGTTCCTCGGCTGTTATTCTTTTTGCATCTTGAAGCAAATTGTGCGTCTTAACTAATCGGTCTCGGAAGACGTCCTTAGAAGTCGGTGCCTCTGCGCCGGGTGCAGATTGACTAGTGGGGAAGAAATTCATTCAATATCATGACATCAAACTATCATTCGCTTTACCGACCTTACTGACTTACAAATACCAGTTTCCTGTGGGATCCTGCCATGATCACGTAAAGGAACGTCGAGAACTACGTCGATTTCGCGGTCAGCCAGAGTAGGTGTACCTTTCTCAGTTCCAGGAACTTTCGGCCTACTACTCGACCGCTGCCAGGACCTGGTGGAGGAAAATGTTTCCTCATTGCCGGAGCTGACTTGCGCTTTGTCACCGATGTCAGGAACTACCGGCTGAGCCCTGAAAACAGCATCACGTACGCATTTACGTTTTTTAAAACTTTTGCTGATGAACACGGATGAACATTATAGTTAAGGTTGCCAGATTCCCCGGTTTTATCCGGGTTTGCCCGGATATTTGATACTAAATTTGAGAACAGGCCGGCCCGGCCCGGTTGCCCGGATTTCATTGAAACTTTTATTTTTCAAATTAAAAAAAAAACAACAAAAACCTCCAAAACGATTTTTTTTTAACATGTTTTATAAAAATAATCACGAAAGGTTTATTGAAAGCCTAAAATACGGTTCAAAATCTATCGATTTGTTTTGATGAAAAAAAAAATTTTTTTCTTGATTTTTGTTGAGGAATTTCTGAAGAAAATTTGCTCGGGTATTTCCCGGATTTATGGTCGTCAATTTGAAATCGAATGCCCGGATTTTTCCAGGTTTTTCTATAAAAATTGCCCGGTTTGTCCGGCCCGGACACGTGCTGAAAAAATTCTGGCAACCTTACTGACTACCTACCTACCTAAGGGTCCAGCGCCGATTGACCGGCGCATAGGGCTGAGATAAAAGATCTCCACTGCTGGCGATCCGGAGCCAGCGTCTTCACTTGTTGCCATCCGAGGTTCTCGTCAACTGTGCGGATTTCAGCGGCTAGACTTCGCCGCCACGAGCTTTTGGGCCTGCCTCTTCTTCGATGCCCATCTGGATTCCAGTCAAGCGCCTCTCTGCAAATCTCGTTTTCATCTCTTCGCAGCGTGTGCCCAATCCATCTCCACTTACGTTCCCGAATCTCGATTTCTAGCGCCTTTTGATGACACCGGCGATGAAGTTCAACGTTTGAGATCCAGTTGCCAGGCCACCAAGCGCGGATGATGTTCCGCAGGCAGCGATTCACAAAAACTTGCAGTTTTCGCGTCGTCACCGCATATGTGCACCAAGTTTCACACCCGTACAGCAATACGGATTTGACGTTTGAGTTGAAGATTCGGATCTTAGTTCGTAGAGAGATCTGGCGTGACCGCCAGATGTTTCGGAGACTCGCAAACGCAAATCGGGCTTTTCTGATCCGGGTCTCGATGTCCTTCTTGGTCCCACCATCAGGCGTAATCTGGCTACCAAGATACTGGAAACACTCCACTTTCTCAACCTGTTGTCCAGCTACCACGAAATTGGAACGATTTTCTGTATTGATTTCCATCGACTTGGTCTTTCCGACATTGATTTTGAGACCTGCTGCCTTGGAGCTTTCGATGAGGTCGTCGAGTTTGCTCTGCATGTCTTGTTGTGTTTGGGCGAGCAAAATAATATCGTCTGCCAGGTCAAGGTCGTTCAGTTGCTCCATGGTTGAAGGATTCCACGGCAATCCTCGGTTTGGTCTACAGTCAATCGATCCAGTCAAGATCTCATCCATTACGATGAGAAAAAGCAGCGGTGACAAAATACATCCTTGTCTCACTCCAGCAGTTACCGGGATTGGTTCGGACAAGACACCGTCGTGCAAGACCTTGCACGAAAATGCCTCGTACTGTGCTTCGATGAGATGGACTAGTTTCTCTGGGACCCCTCGTCGTCTAAGAGCAGCCCAGATGTTTTCGTGGTTCAGTCGGTCAAATGCTTTTTCGAAATCAACGAACACCAGCAGAAGAGAGTCCTGGAATTCGTTGATTTGTTCCAGTATTATTCGTAGCGTTGTGATGTGGTCCACAGATGATCGTCCGGATCGGAATCCAGCTTGTTGCCGTCGGAGTGTAGCGTCGATTTTCTCCTGGATCCTGTTCAGGATCACTTTGCAGAGTACTTTGAGGGTTGTACAGATCAAAGTTATGCCACACCAGTTACCGCACTCTGTTAGGTCTCCTTTCTTTGGGACCTTTACGAGGATACCCTGCATCCAGTCGGCCGGGAATGTTGCAGTATCCCAAATGTCAGCGAATAGACGGTGCAACATTTGTGCTGACAAGGCAGGGTCGGCTTTGAGCATTTCAGCAGGAATGCAATCGATTCCAGGCGCTTTGTTGGATTTCACGTCCTTGATTGCCGCTTCTATTTCAGCCAGCGAGGGCGCTTCCGAGTTGACGCCATTAATGCGACTTACTGTGGGCGCCTCGAGCTGCGGGTTCTGTTGGCCATTGCTATTTGTAACTCGAAAAAGTTGATCAAAATGCTCAGTCCAACGCTTGAGCTGATCTGTTCGATCTGTCAGCAGCTGACCTGCTCGGTTTTTCAGCGGCATTCTTGCATTAGTCCTTGCACCACTAAGGCGGCGAGAAATGTCATATAACAATCGGATATCTCCACTGGCGGCGGCTCTTTCTCCCTCTTCGGCTAGGGAGTTTGTCCAGGCTCTCTTGTCTCGTCTACAAGCTCGTTTAACTGCCTTTTCCAGCTCCGCATATCGTAAGCGGGCGGCTGCTTTGGCTGACCCGGTACATGCCTGCTCAATTCCGACTTTCGCCTTTCTCCGATCATCGATCATCCTCCAGGTTTCATCCGACATCCATTCACTTCGTCTTCCACAAACTTTACCGAGAGTACCATGGCTCGTCGTGATAAAGGCGTTCTTGATTCCACACCACTGTTCTTCGACTGTTCCGTCTGTCGGCAGCTCCGAGGCTCGGGATTCTAGCTGTTCAACGTATGCCCTTTTCACCTCTGGATTCTCCAACCGGCGGACGTCGTATCGACACCCGACTTTCTCCTCGCGCCGTTGGACACGCGCAACTCTCAGTCGTATCTCGCCAAGGACGAGGTGATGGTCAGATGCAATGTCTGCGCTTCGTTTGTTGCGGACATCAAGAAGGCTCCTTCTCCATTTTCGGCTGATGCAGATGTGGTCAATTTGATTTTCTGTTCGGCCATCTCGGGATACCCAAGTGACCTTATGTGCTGGTCGATGGGGGAAGAGCGATCCACCGATCACCATGTTGTTGTTGCCACAAAATTCTACAAACAGCTCTCCGTTTTCGCTCATCTGTCCTAGGCCATGGCGCCCCATGATGCGCTCAAAGTCCTGATTATCGGAGCCAATCTTTGCGTTGAAGTCGCCTAAGTGGATTTGAATGTCACCCTTCGGAATTCTCTCAACCACGCTGTTCAATTGACTGTAAAACTGCTCTTTCTCCTGCAAATCGGCAACGTCAGTTGGCGCATAACACTGGACCATTGTAAGGTTTCTAACCCGTGTTCTGAATCTGGCTACGATTATTCTTTCGTTTATCGGTTCCCATCTTATGAGGGCCGCATGGGCCTGCGGGCTTAACAGGAAACCAACTCCTCGTTCCCGAGAAGCATGTTCTCCTCGTATGCCAGAGTAAAGCAGTACTTGCCCGGACTGTGTCTTGTGTTCTCCAGTGTTAGGCCAACGGACTTCGCTCAGTCCCAATATCTCTAGCTTGAGGCGGCTAGCTTCTCTAGCAAGTTGAGCCAGCTTTCCTGGCTGGGCAAGGGTCAAAACATTCCAAGTTCCAATTCTAGTCCGTGTTTCCATGCTAAAAGTCGTTGCCAAAGTTCCAATTCGGTTATTTCTTCTCTCAGTTTCTGTAACAATAAAACATTTCAGGAGCAGTAGGTTGTTAGCCTAAAGTCCCTATCCCGCGATGGGGCTGCCATCTTGGACTTAGCTGGCGGGAGCCGCATTTCATAAATTCAGCCGCTTGCTGCAAGACAGACGCTGTTTGAGCCGCCCCTGACCTGGAGAACAGACGCGTGCGGCCACCTTCTCAGTCTGCATGCGACCAAAGCATCCACCGGGGTTGGGTACCCGATCTCCGCTTAGGTTACTCGCACCCCAGCCGGCACCGCGGGGAGGTAGAGATAGGAGTTGTGAATAAGAGGTGATATGACCACTATGGGGTCTTGTGTTGCACATTATCCACCGTTTACCAGTTTACTGACTAAAAAATCGAAATTTGCAAGCTTGGGTATAACCAGCTGAAATAATTAGAACAACTGTGGTCTTTTTTCTCCGTGTTGTCCTTTGTCTTGTGAAGAGAAGGGGAGAGCAAAAACATGTTTTATTTGCTGAGAGGACTAATCCAGCGGTCGCAAAGCTTGTTATCGCCAACCATGTGCGAATCTCATGCCAATTACGCACAAATACCGACTTGTCATGATTGGAGTAGATCCTGAATTGTGGGTGTAATCTTGATCGAAATGGGTGTTCCATGTAGTTCAAATTAATTGAACGTGAAACTTCATGTTCCTGTTCAGCTTCTTGCTCCGGTTCGCTAGGTTTTATCAAATCCTTAATCCTTTCTTTGATTGGCGTACCAGGGAGAAGGACTCTATTAGCAGACATGCAATGTTCAATCCTACGTATAAGATCCCTTCTCATTTTTCGTTGATCCTCTGAAGTAGCCTGACAACGTTTCGTGCGATACCAGTAATGGAGTAAGCGAGATTCATTTTTTCCGTCTATCCTTTTCCGTGCGCATGATTGTATGACATCATCGATCACGTTAGCAATATCGTAATACTTTACTGAAATTGATTCCGACGAACGAAAGTTTCTTTTCTCGCTCGAGTCTTCCCTAAACATCGTTCTTAATAGTCGTTGTTTACCTGTAAGGTCTAAATTCTTTGCCACGTCGCCAAGACGTCCGCGAATTTCTAGCTCGTAATCAACTTCTTCAATGTTCAAGTGCTCCGGGCACGGAAATCGATCCATGATGAAAAATAATCTGAGTACTATTTCGTGACAAAGATTAGGGATTGATAATCAATGTAGCAAAACCAAATGAAGCAAATTGTAGAAACAAATAAAAATGAAATAGGTAAACTTCAAAAAAAAACTAATATACTAAGTAGGTAAATTTGATGCCAAGTTAATTGAAACTAAAACAAATTTTAAAAAAATATGGGAAATTTAACAAGTAAATTGAAAAAAAAAATAAAAAATTAGAAATAATACAAAAGAAAATTGTGTGAGAGATTTTAATTAAAAAAAATGTAATGTGATTCCGTGTTCGAAATTGTTTTTCACCGTAAAGGTGCGATAATTATCAACTCAAATTCTGAGTTGGAATCTTAGGCTAATGAAACTATTTATATTATATGAAGCGAGAAAAAATTTATATACACAATGTAAGAGAACAGTTTAAATAAATATCAAATGAAAACAAATTGTTTCCAAAATTTATATCCTTTACGAAAGAAAAATCACTCATGAAAATTAAATTTTTTCGAGCCTGTGTTGGGCGCCAAATGTAACCGGAGGCGGTTCGGTTGGGGGAGTTTTTAAAAGGGGTAGGTAAGTGGCCGATTTATGCGCCACTCCCCAGAGGGAGATCTTCCACCTGTTTTGCTTTGCCCGGCTATGAGACCTATCCGCAGGGCGGGTATAGTCCTTAGTTTTAACCCAAATAAGATTAAGCCCCCAACTGTCCCTGGGATCCTCAACAGTTGATCGATGCCAACCGAATGTTCGGTGGAAAATTTAACAGAATTTGAGAAAAATGAATGCTCGGTTGGCTAAGAGAGAAACTCTGGAAAATAACGCAAAATTATCATAGGTCAACCTCTTCTGACCGGGATATCCTAGATTGCTTTGGAGGAAGGAACGGAGGTTGGAAACATCGGAGCCAACCCAACTCAAAAAAGAAAAATACGCCCGATAAAATGTGAATTCCCTTCCTCTGAAATTTCCAGTAAAACTAAATTTTGTCGGTAGAAAAACGAAAGGAGTTTGTATTCAAAAAATTATTTCTATGATACAACTTTTATTACAATCTTGTATTCGGGATTCAACTCCTTCTAGCTAGCTAGCTTCTATTTTTAACTCGGCACTCTTGGTGCGGCCTACTCTGCAGATTTTCCCCCAAATTATCTTCTGAGCTACCTAATCTCGTAGATTCTATTTTTAGCTGGAACTCAGGTGCGGTAAAGTAGTGCGTGTTCTAATCAAAAAAACGGCTCAGTAGTTTGCTGGCCGGCCATGGACTTGACGGCTAATAACGACAACCGTCTTAAAAAAAAGCAACTCAGTGCAGAAAAAAAATGAGTGGTCTAGATCCAAGAGTCGAACTCAAGTCATTCGATCGTAAAGCGCCAACGCTGACGACTAGGCTGTCAGGTGGCGGCGAAAAAGGACGTCTATGGACCAATCAAACTACATCACATGCGCATGGATAAATGTTTCATAGATGAGTACTCACTCTTAGAGATTCATGGGGCTTGGTTTTAATTACCCATCGAATCTTCCGTTGCTGTGCTGCTGTCGATGCTGCTGCTGCTGCTGCTGCTGTTCATAGCACGGTTACAACCGCCAGTGGGTTCACCAGCGTGCTTCACCGGATGTCGACGTCGTTGTTGAGGTCTGGTCGATGCCGTCGGCGTCCCGATGAATATCGTAGTCGTCGAGCCGAAAACTGAAGCCGTCTTGCGTATGCCGCTCAGGGGTAACGGTTGCTATTCCGCCTGAACGTACCACCGTTGTTGTAGGGGTGGAGCTTCGGCTGGCGTGTTTTGTCACGAGTCGGTGATATGCAGTACCGGAAGTGTGATCTGAATCTGCTTTTTGGGATTAGAATTAGAACACGCTTCGCCTAATAACTTTCCGCATAATTTACCTAAGGATTTTCTGAATCGCACTATCAAGAAAACTTCTATGATTCTGAAGCACTTTATTGGCGAATGCTTCACTTTACTACGGGGGAAAACGACAAAATTAATTCTACTAAAAACCCAAAGGGTAGAAAATTCACATTATAAGCTCTACCTTTAATAAGAGCACACGATTCGCGGATTATAATACCCGGTCCTGCCTCTACCACAAACTAGGACAAAATGGACGAGTCAAGGTATCAATTCCTCAAAAGAAGATAGCGAGTCCATACATTTCTTCAAAACCGAAATTCGTGCCGACTCTCGAAGTCACGACTTTCTCCGAAAAAACATTTCTTTTCAAAACTCAAATTTTCGGTTGCCCATCCCGAGGCGTCGAACGAAAATTGAGAATCGAAGTTCGGCTGAGATATAAACTTAAAAGAATAAAACGAAGAACGTCTCCCCTCTCTTTGGATCAGGTTCATACACGGACAAAGCATCCCAAACGGTCATCGCCCCCTAAAGGTGTTGCATATATCAAATTTAGAAAACCCCAAATTTAGAAAATAGCCGCCCGCGCTAGGCAACAGAACTCATTCAATATTGCGGCGGCTAAAATGACTAAGCGAGGACACAGTCACTTGCGGAAAAGCTTTTAAGAAGACGGCGGCAAATTTGAGTACTGGTCGGCTGGAAATGTTTGTGAGTGATTATACGGTGGGTTCTCTCTTCTAAATCTCTCGATAAAATAATGGCTTCGTTCACGGAGTTTTATTAAAAGTTTACGCTAAATTGAATTAAGAAACAAATGAATTTCTTAATTTTGCTACCTGTTACACATGTTTCTTTGAGGAGATCTAATTTTCTTAACACTAAGGCACATTTCTTTCAAAGAAATGATAGCTAGCATGTAGCATCTTAAAAATGCTGAAACCACTACCCCACAAAAAAAGTACTATGTATGCCATGACCGAAATTCGATCTCTCGACCCCTGGCTTTTGTATGCAAGACACGAGGATATGGGCGGCAGTAAGACTATTCGGTCAAGAACGCATTCGGCTCTACGCTACAAGAGTGTCTTACCCGGGATCTCCCGACCGGAAATTCCCGGGAATAAAATTCGACACCCCCGAGTAGAAGTCAGCCGGCCGTCCACGTTATGAGTGGAAGCTCAAATCGGCGTTCAGATGAGCTGCCTCGGGAACCCTCAGCGGACCGGACTCAAGGGATAAATAACGGGGTCCAGGTGATAAAGGGAATGTTCCGAATCTTGGGTTACCTGGTAGATCTCTCTACACAAACAAACGAGCTTGTTGCAATCTTTGCCGTACTTTAGGTCAGGCTTTTCCTGCGAGTTTTGCACTTTTTCTGAAATGCGGAACCAAATGTACTCGAACCTTTTAACTTAGCTTAGTACGCGCTCAGAGATGCATCTTAGAAATAACCATTTTGTTGAAGGACAATGGCGTTCCGTATCCGACCGTTTACACTTCTATCCCTTTCCCAAGCTTCTTTTAGCAACCCTACGTGATCAACCCTGACTCCTTAGGGGTAAAAGGTGCTGACATCTGACGCTGTGTGCCGATATCTGTGTGCGCATATGTTGGTAGGCTGCATTCGAGGCTTTTTTTGGGTTGAAGGCAGGTCCGCTCTACTCTACATTCAATCACCAGCACTTCCTTGACATTGACACGACGAATCTTGACAATCTTGGCTAGAAACTTTCCTATGGTTACAGCCTTCGAGTCAGTAACACTCGAAATTCGGAGTCATGGAAAAACATTAATGCGCTCAGTCAAATTCCCACTTTACTATCTCCCGAACAAGGTTTGTAGAACACTTCTCTCTCTACAACCTCCCATATAAAGTTGTTGAATGACCTACCTTAGGGTTAACGTTGTCTCAGCCGAATGTGGGTTGACCAGTGTAAGAGACGAACCAAGCTTGGTTCAGAGATGGTACGAATGGTCTACGAGGTAAGGGTCAGATCCGGATGACTCGTAGTTTGTGGCCTAATTCCGGCAGATGGCGCTCGAGTTCACCCAAAGTGTTCTGAATACGCCTTCAGAACACCGAAGGGTGGGCCTTGGCGAACCACGGGGATCGGTTCCAGATCAGGCGACTTACGTCACTGGATAACGCTGGCTATCGAAGACGAGTCTATCGCCTTCGTAGGTGGTCATCGGTCTAGAGTCCCGGCGGGATAGCACTTACGGTAGTTCGTTCCGGATCAGGTGGTTGGTTCCGGACCAGGTGGTTTACTCCCCTGACTAGCACTAGCCATCGAAGCAGCTTTGTAACCGGCGTACCTGGTCCCACCTTGGGTGACGAACCCACACTAAAGTGAGTTTATCAACGTCTTAGAAAGTCGTCGGCATAGAATACTAACGCGTGGATGTAGTCGGTCGTTAAACGCTTTCTCAGACAGGAATTGGGGTATCGGCTCCGTTCGTTGGTCAGGCCGGATCGTGGAGCACAACACAGCAGTTTAGGTTTCCCTAACTAGGAATTCTGGATCCTGTAAGGACATTTAGGGAGATGAAATATTTGCCATGTTACGTTAATGCGTTGTCAATGCGCACGACTACTAGCGCTATCTCTTGCCATATTTCGGTGAGTTGACCTAAGTGTTTGGCTACCTCTGTGGACGGGAATTTAAAGGTGGTCCTCCTTTCTTACTCACTAGTGCACTTCCTTGACACGCGTGCCAACTCGCGTCATTGATGATCCTTGTTCCACCAAGCAGTGAGTAAACTTACTGGTTACGCGCATCATGAGTTGTACATAAAATTTCGTTCTCCAGGGGTGTTCATTACATTCAGTAGAGGACATTATTTAAAAATAAACGATCATAAAAGTTTGATGCCTCCCTACAATTGGATTCGAGGATCATTTTATCAACGCAGCTTTTATGGAGTAACAATAAAGCATTATTTTTAACGCTTTTCAAAAGACAACATTAGTCCGACAGGCACAGCTATCATTGCCAGTCGGACGGACAGCATAAATCAAAAAACGGTGGCTACATAAACATCTATCTGTCGTTAAACAAAGGGTGGATTCCATCCGGTGATTGTAGGATCGTAAAAGGTTTACAGTTTGTCCCATAGTGCTAGGCTAGTGGATTTAATTGCTCATCTGCCGCGCCACGTTATTAGGAGTTAGTGTGTTTCTTGTTGTAGGACGTTATTGTCGAAGATGAGCTGTGACACGCAATTGCCCCCCGTAAGATCTCATCCAAAAACTCTGCTGAAAGAAGCGAAGGTGATCTCGGTATCTTGTTTCTGTTGAGTGAGTTGAGTTGTTGGTCCCCCCATTAAAAAGAACTGAAACGGGCGATAGTTTTATGGCAACAGTTGTTAGTGGTCAGATTTCGTTTTATACTCGTGTTTTCTTGCTGAGTCCAACAATATTATTGAGATCAATCAAAACATGCCACGATGATTACGCGGGCATAAAGATTTGTTTTATGATAGACGGCCAACTTGCGCCGCACTACCTGTTGGGGGTAATTAGAGCTTCTTCGGCGCCTTTTCGGATCAAACATATTAAGCCCCGCGGGATTGTAGCTTCTGTTTCGCCATAAAATTAATACGCTTTCGACGACCGGAGGCGAAGATGTGTCTTATACGTATATGCTACTTCATTAAATTGGTATTAATCATCGGAAAGACACAAAATTTTTGAACCTTGACGATTCGGGTGATCGAATATATTCGTGACGACCATACTTTAGTTCCTTTTAATTCGTCGAACCAGTTTTCGGGGTCGATTCGGGGCAACACTTTTTTTCTCTTCCGTATACCAGACCCAGGCCAAGGCAGCTCAAGTCGGACGCGACGCTGCTGGCGGCAAACTTATTAAGCACTCGATTTATGGCCGCGCGTTGTATTTCGTGATAAAATGCGTGTTCTTCTCCGGGGTCCCATTCCGGATTGTCGCGACAGGCGGTCGCCAGCTCGGAAGTGCTTTTCGGATGAATGAATCCGATTGAATTCTTCGAAGATTCTACTGCCCTTTTCTTTAGAAAAAAAAACTTTACCATCGTTCCAATTATTTTTCTGATTATTCGCCGGTCATAATTGCAATGCGGCAGTTTTATGAAGGTTCTGAGTCCAGGCAATATTCCAAAAGACACTTGTCCGTATGAGAGGGCACGGCATGGCCGAAATAACAAACCCGAAGTAACCATTTTGCGTGTTCGTTGTGCAAACGTGCATTTTCTTGACAAATTCAAACGAATGCCATTGCAGTAGCCAGTCAGAAGCCACCCATTACTGGCACGTTTTAAGTAACCTCCCCGAAAAAAAAATAAACCGAAAACAAAAACAATAGCATGATCGGCCATGTTTTTTCCACACTTCCAAATTGCAGCTCATCAGCTGCCGCTCAGTTTATATCGTTTTTCAGCCACCAACCAAGTCCAAGTTCCAATCAAAAGCTGAATGACAGTAAATTAAAATTGAAGACTACAGACTGCTTCCGGGCTTTCCTGCTGCGTCCCGAGATGCGGCAATTTGTCCCTATTTTTTCAGTAGTTTTATTGCAGACTGATTACTGGCACATTGCTTCCCCGTTCGCTTTTTGCGGCCGTCGTCGTGTGTGAGGTTTTCTACGTGTTTTAGTAATCTGTCCACATTAATTTCAGTCATTATTTATGGTCGTAGCTGTTAGTTGTACCATGTAATTTTGTCATCACAAGTAGTTCTTGGAATAATGTCTGGGTAGTTTTATTTGTCATTTTTTAAATTTTCAACTGCGTATCATTTGAAGTAATTTATAATGACTGAGAGCTTTGAGAAATATCTAGATATTATAAACAAAATAAAATCACTGAAACACAATTTTCAAGGGCGGCTTGATAACCCAAGCAACACTTTAAACCTAAATTTTCTCCAACGGGTTCACATCTACATGTTCTTATATGTACACCCAAAGAAGGGGTGGCAAAAATCCAATGCTTATTTTTAAAATCTCTGTGTCAAAAATGCGCTGAAAAGTGTACTGTACGAAACATGATATGATTGGAAAAGCACCTTTGACACAAAGATTCGAGCTCCCAAGCAAAATGATGCATGACCACTACATTCAAGCGAAACATAAAAAAACATTCTGTGGGATTTTCCTCTTATTGGATAAATCATCCCAAAAAATATACAGTGAGAATCGAACTCGCTGCAACATCTCATCTCGGCTTGCCAGTCCAATATCTTACACAGTGCACCATCCGAGTCTGTTAATAAACGAAAGTTTATTGTCATAGTAGACTGAGTCGATTTGGGGTATTTTTTAATATCTCAAACCCTGGGATCTTAAAAGCCTCGTTTTGGTTAAAAACTCATCCATGATTTTTTGCAGAAATTCTAAGTAACGTTTTCACGAGTAAATTTGAACTTTTAAGTTTGTATGGGAAAATTGAATATTTTGTACTGAACAAATCAACATCATTATTGTTTCTTCTGTGGAACGGAGCCACAGTTTTTGTGCCAATTTATAAATTCTTCTAAAGAAATTTTCCGCTGAATAACTTTGTCCAAAACCGTAATTTGGTATCTGATAAGGCAGTGATGTCAATTGAATTTATTGTTTATCAATGCTAAAAGACATAACCCTCATAATCAGCATAATCAGCTTATAACTTTTTAGTCTTATAAGATACAAGTTAAGGTCTTCGACAAAGTTGTTCAGCGAAAAATGCCCTTTGAAGAATTTAGAAATAAGAAGAAACAAAAATGATGTTGATTTTTCAGTACAAAATATTCAATTTTTCCATACAAACCGAAAATTCCTCATTTACTCATGAAAACGTTATTTAAAAATTCTGCAAAAAAAATCGTGGATGAGTTTTGAAACCAAAGGAAGCTTTTAAGACCCCAGGGTTTGAGAAACTAAAAAATGACCCCAAATCGACTCAGTCTAGTGTCTGAGTGGATCTCTGAATAGTCGATAAGATTTTCAAGGCTGATGCTCAGACCGTTAAAAAATGCTTCCGACTACGGTAAATAAGACAGAGATGCTGGAAAAAACGCATCAAGAAATCAAGAAAGAAGCGCAAATTTTTAAGTTTGTTTTGATTTCCGGTGGAAAAGACGGATTGGCCTAGGAAACGCAGATTTTCAAGGCTGCTGCTGCTGATTTTTTAATTTTGATTTAGCCTTCTGATGGATACAGACGTATTGGCTAGGAAGCGCCGGTTAAAGCTGTTTCTGATTGTTTGTTATGATTTGGCATTACAGTGGAAAAGACGGAATGGCTTAGGAAGCGCAGATTTTTGATGCTACTGTTGCTGATTGTTTGTTTTGATTTGGCCTTCCACTGGAGAAAGGCAGCGTTTTGCATTGCTGAATATTCTGTCTCTTATCAAGAGAGGAATAAATTGTTTTGATCAGTCTGGTCTTGAAAGCATCGTTTGCGGCCTTTAAAAACAACGTGTTCTCGTTACTCGCTTTTCCGCGGTCTCAAAGTTGCAGTAAGAGAATTTTACAGCAAGCTCTAAATATGTGTTGGAGTTTTATTTGCATTGCATGAGAACAAAATATTTAAGAAAAATAAGAAAAGTGATATTCTCCGAACAAATTAAAGCTTTTTGTAGACAAAATTTAAAATCATAACCCGAGAACCCTAATCTCATTTTAAAAATCTGTAAAAATTCTGTCATTCGTTTCGACAAAAAAAAACCTTTCCTTTTGAAATTCGAGAAAGATGCAATATAATACTATCGGCCCACGTCAGAGGCCTCAGTGGCCAGTGTCAAAGGACCAAATTTTGTCGGAAAGTTCATAGTTTGTAATCAGAAGTTAAGTCAAATTGGTAATACAGTCCTCTAAATAGTTTGTAATGTTTTTAGAATGAGTGCGTTTTTTTATTTTATCAAAGAAAGGTCGGATGCTATCGATCCATGCCATCAGGGGTGGATCGACAACATTCCTCATTAAGTCGAGCAGATTGAATTCTAATACATCTTAAATAATTTTAAAATATAAATAAGCTGCTGATTTCCGAAGTCGCAGGTGTAGACGCTTGTTTAAAGCAGTTTGCTTCCCCGATGATTGATTAAACTGAAAGAAACATTTTAACTAAAGCTTCTCGAAAACCGATCCGAAATGGGCTCAGCAAATTTGGAACGGTCGGCATAAAACTGTCCCGTTCGATTAGCCGATCGATCAATATTGTTAACAGCCCGGCAACCATCGAGACTCAATATGAGATTATCGATATTACCCCACAAATGCTGGCTGCTTCCGATACCCGAATGCTCAATAACAATAATAATGCTATCATCTTCGGTAGGAGCATCGGCAAAAAGATGGTCGCAATGATTTTTGGTTATAAGGGTTTTTGGATTTCCAGAAAAACCAGCAGCACAGGGATCTGGTTTTGATGGATGGTAGGGACGAAACGGTTTTATCCCCCACTTTCTTTCCTATTGGTTGGGATTTTTCGGGATCCCTTTTTCCAAGAGTTTTCCCTCTCTGTAGAGTGTTCCGGGAAAATGTGGGGAGGGGTTGGATCCATAACCGTTAAATTTTACAACTTTATGATGTGGCTGTTGAAGGGTAGAAGTCGATATAAGCACAGGGTTATGAATATTATGAATAGAGGCATTATCTTTAAGGGGTTCAATGGCAAACGCGCCTCCAGTTAATGGGATGGCTTCAAGATGATGCTTGTTTAGTCGCATCAAGGAGAAGTGTCAAAACCTATACGCTTTGGCGCATTTGCAACACAGTTTAGCGCTCTAAGCTCGGTGCTAGGATGATGGTGAAGCTATTTAGTTCAATCACTTCGTTTCAACCTAAGCGATACGAGGATTTGAGTGCGGCAATTAATTGTGATTATAGTCTCGCGAGTGTTGTGTTCTCCTCGAGTGGTTTGTCGTGAACAGGCTATGGGTCGCTCCGAGTGAGTGGAAGTGTGGCTAGAAAACAAGCTCAATCAATCGTAATGCGATGAAATACGGTTGTCAAATATCGAGCAGCTGGGACGCTATCTACCGAATGCATGGAATAGCACGAATAGGTTTGCGCTCTGACAGGAAAACAAAGCTCAAACCACCGCGCGGTTGAGGTTTTAATTGAGTTGTACATAAGCTTTTAGCTGCTCTAATGGTCGAATGGATTAGATGCCTGAATTGGGCTCTTAAGTTGAGCTTCACGTGGGCCGGCTATTTGCTCGTGCCAGGCGTTATCATCCTATAACTATAAATAATATATTTTATTTTTCAGATAAACCACAAAATGTACAACCCTCCCGGCTCAAGTTGTTTTCTCGTTCCTTTTTCACTTCGGGGTAAAAACCGAGGGAAAAGTGAATTGATTTCGATTCGAACTGTGGGAGCAACGAAGCTCTGGGGAAGCCAGGAACGGATAAGAAACTCTTAACACGTTGAGTGTTTATTGAGTGTTTGCCGTGTTCTGGCAAAAGCCAAGCCTCGCAATCGCTGCACGACTTACGAGATCGAAAAAAGATCCTACAATTGGGCTTCTATTATTTATAAAACGTTTGCGCGCTCAGGCAAATAAACATAACCTTCACGTGTTGTACGCAAATATGGAAACAGGCCAACAGGGCTTCACAATTTATAGGTTAGGAGCGTAGTCCTTTTTGCCAAACGCATAGCCAAGCTTCCCAATATGGTTTATCGGAAATCACTTGCCTCTAGAGCGCCGCAAGCCCTCGGAAAAAGTGAGCCTGGAGCCCTAAACCAAACGTTTGCGGTGAATATAAAAATGTGTTTATTTGCCCGTTTGGTTACGATTTTTACGACCCACCACCTTTTTTGCCTGACCAGAAGTCTCATAAATACCGGTTTTTCAATCCACTCTAAATCGCGCAGAATATGCATACATACCCTTATTCGTGTTTCAGTTTATATCGAATGCTCGTCCAGAAACCCTTCAAAAGAATAATAACTACAAACTACAAGTCACTTTGGAGAACGATTGATAAGGCTTTTAAGTTATCTTTTTTTTTTTGGGCCCAGTTCAGAAAGCGAGCGCCAGTTATCTTTCACTGGCTTTGGCAGCTTTCATCAGTGCTGAGAAAACAAATTAATTACCGGGCATGTTCTCTACGAAGGACGATGGAATTTCGCGTACAGCCATTTATAACAACTTATTCATTATCACAATCGTACTCGTGTTTGGGTAATTATATTGCGTGCTTCTTCTGGTACCTGCTGATTGAATCTACTTAGTGGAACCGTTGCCGTGAAAGGACAAGGTATGTGATTTTTTAATTCTGTTTAAGCTGATTGTAGAATAATGGCAAGTCTCAATCACAATGAGGAACAAAAAAGACTTACGTAGGTATACATGTCTACATAAGAATATTCTGTGGTTTGTTGGTAAAAAAAATCCATGAGTTCCGCTGGTGCAAAACCAAACAGGCCAAAATGGTTGAATCGAGAATTTGACGTACGGTAACACCTGCTATATATACACACCTTGAGAAAAACAAAAGCGGAACACCGCGAACGCAAATAATGACAGCGTTACCACATAGGCGGGAACTAATAGATGCGGGCACTCTTATAGAGTTTACAATACACAACTGGGACAATTTGTAATGTTTGGATCCAAAAACTAAAAATCCTCAAGATTTACCCGTTTTTTCATAATAAAATGGACCTGTGCCCCTAGACGGACCCTATGGTGCTTTTTGGTGAAGAACGCCTTCAATAGTGTCAGTTGGACAGCGATTGCGTCGTCGCTCATCCAAATGAGGATCCCGGCATATCTGTATAGGCTTGTGGAAAGTTACTTCCACAATCGCCAACTGCAGTATATGACCGGCGAGGGTTTGCGAACACAAGAGGTCTCGGTGGGTGTTCCACAGGGGTCAATACTCGGCCCGGTTCTGTGGAACATCACTTACGACGAACTCCTACGAACGAGCCTCCCATCGGGAGCTGAACTCGTAGGATTTGCGGATGATGTAGTCCTCTTGGCGAGAGGCTCCTACACAGCGGAGGTTGAACTACTGACCACGGTAGCTATCCAGGCAGTGGAAAGCTGGATGCACTCCAAGTGCCTGCGTCTAGCCCACCACAAAACCGAGATGGTGCTTATCACCAATCTCACCCCAAACAGGTACCATTGCCGTTGAACCGTGCAATATCGTGTCCAAACGCGCAATCAAGTACCTAGGGGTGATGATTGACGACAGGCTCAGCTTTACGAGCCATGATGAATACGTGTGCAAGAGAGCGGCAATGGCCACGGCCGCACTCACACGGATGATGCCGAACTCCTCGGCCATCCAAAGCAGCAAAAGGCGGATCCTGGCAAGCGTGACCACTTTGATCTTGCGGTACGGAGCAGCGGCCTGGAGGCAGGCCCTGGGAAGAAGCTGTAACCTGCAGCGACTTAGCAGCTTTCAGCGGCTGATGAACCTGCGGGTTATCAGCGGATACCGGACCATGTCGTCCGAAGCCGTCTGTGTAGTGGCGGGTGTTATGCCCATCTCGGTTTTACTTGAGGAGGATGTCTATTGCTACGACAACAAAGACACGCCCAATGTACGAGACCTCGCCAATGAGGACTCGATGTCCAACTGGCAGCAGCTGTGGGACAGCTCAACGAGAGGAAGGTGGACCCATCGTCTGATCCCGCACATCGGGAGCTGGATCGGAAGAAGGCACGGTGAAGTGGACTTCTATATGACGCAATTCCTGATTGGTCATGGATGCTTCATGAAGTACCACTACCGGTTTGGACATGTGGCTTCGCCATACTGCCCAGATTGTGGTGGAGAAGAGGAAACACCTGAGCATGTGGTGTTTGTCTGTCCGAGGTTTGCGGCGGTACGTACTTCAATATTTGCCGCCCGTGGGGCCGACATGACAGCAGATAACGTTGTACAGAGGATGTGTGCGGATTCCAACACTTGGCATGCGGTCAGCGATGGGTTCACCCGGATCATGACTGCCCTGCAGAGGAGCTGGAACCAACGGCAATCCGCGAACGGTGTAGGATGACTCCATCGACGGGGAGCATCTGAGTTGTGTGCGTCCGATCCCTTGATCGAAGCTACAAAGATAAGGCAACATCTTCTGCGTAGCGGAGGTCGGGGGTGCGCCGCGAACGTGTGTAGGATACCCCAACGTCGGGGGGTATTCGAGTATTGCCGCTTCCTAAGAGGGAAACTGCGGGGATAAGACTTTACCTTCTTCGCAGCTGATCTTGAGGGAAGAGGGTTAACCACTGTCGGGGGATACCCACGGGTAGAGAGGCTCTCGTTGCCGGGCGAGCCTCTCGAATCGGTGTAGGATGTCGTCACCGTCGGGAAACATCCGAGTCGTAGCGTTCCAAGTCCCGAATGTGTGCCGTGACAGGCGCGAGTCTAGGATAAGCTGCTCTCGATCTGGCACACAACGGGCAGGAAAATCCGCGGGCCAAAAATCCTAGGGTTGCCAGCCAAGGGGGATAAAGAAGACCGGACAACGGTCGGAGTAGACTGACCCCATCGGCGGGGGCTGTCGAGTAGAGTGCGTCCGACCCCACGGTTTGAAGTTACAAAGATAAGACAATACCTTCTGCGTAGCGGATGCCGTGGGTGCGCCGCGTTCGTGCGTAGGATGCTCCACCTTCGGGAAGTATCCGAGTAGAGCGGTTCTCAACGACAGCAGCTGCGGGGATAAGACTAGACCTTCTTCGCAGTGGAAATCGTTGGGGAAGGGTTATTCCACGTTCGGGGAATACCCACGGCTAGAGTGGCTGTCGACGCCGGGTGAGCCATTCAAGTCGGAGTAGGATGACGTCTTCGTCGGGAATCATCCGAGTCATTGCGTTAAAACCCGCGCGTGTGCCGTTACAGGCGCCAGTCTAGGAGAAGCTGCTCTCGGTCTGGCACACGACGGGCAAGGTGGCAAACTTCGAACCCTGAAGATAAAAGGTCGGGCTTCGAGTCGTTAGAGGAGAGGTCAGGTCTCAAACCTTCAGGCGGAGAGGTTTGTGTGGTCAACCCCGAGTCTTTTGATAAGGGGTCTGGTCTCGAATCGTAAGAGGAGGGATCAGGCCCCTTACCAACAAGAGGAGGGGTACAAGTGGTCACCTCGAGTCATTACGAGGAGAGATCAGATTTCAAGTCGTTAGAGGAGAGATCGGGCGATAAATCGTGCAGAGGAGAGGTAAACCTCGAGTCGATGCGTGGAGGGGTCGGATCTCAAGTCGTTAGAGGAGAGATCAGGCCTCAAGTCGCGAAGAGGAGAGGTTTGTGTGGGAATCTTGAGTCATTGCGAGGAGATGTCGGTTCTCAAGTCGTTAGAGGAGAGTTCAGGCGTCGAGTCATAAGGATGAGAGGTTTTGCTGAAAGTGGTCTCGTTAATGAGTATTGCCTTGGAGCGCATTAGCGCGAATAGACCTCCCACTATTGAAGTATAGTGTACTAAACAGTTCGAGGTGGGAACCAGGTCTGCGGCCCCAGGTGGAGTTTAGGGAGTAGGGGGTATACACGGAGTATATCATGAGTCTTCCTATTGTACCCATGGACCCAGAGTAGCAAACTGGGGGGACGCGGTGGCTCGCCGTGCCTTGGAATACAATCCGTAAACCGGGATTTACCACCTGTGGTTACCAACTAAAAAAAAATGGTGTTTTTTGACTGTAACTTCAAGACGTACTGAGGCTATGCACAACGGAGCACTTTAGTCAAGATGGATTCACAATAGTCAATTGAATTTATTGTTTATCAATGCCAAAAGACATACACCTGTTGAACAGCTAATAACTTGTCTAAAAAGATACGAAATTATAATCTTCGACAAAGTTGTTTAGCGGAAAATTTCCTTTCAAAAATGTATAAATTTGTACAAAAACCATTATCAGGCACGGTTCCACAGAAGAAACAAAAATGATGTTGATTTTTAAGTAAAAAATATTCAATTTTCCCAAACAAACCTAAAAGTTCAAATTTATTCATGTAAACGTTACTTCTGCTAAAAATCATGGATGAGTTTTTGACCAAAACGAAGCTTTTAAGACCCCAAGGTTTGAGAGATTCAAGAATGACCCCAAATCGACTAAGTCTAACAAGGCATTATCTTAATTCTTCACAATGCGGCAAGATCTTATCCAATTATCATTCTTGGCTGCTGTCAGAATTTTATAAGAGCTTTAGTTCTCTCGTCAGACCCGAATGACCTCTAAGGTTAAAAGGTCTTAAATAAATATCATCATCATCATTAGTTCTCTCGCAAATTTCAAATACTTTCTATTTTTCCTCCAAAACACGGAGGAATTTTCAGAATATTTGAACTGTGAAATAATCATTTGTCATCTTTTCGTTTCATTTAATTGAAATATAATCCCTGCAGATAAAGCAACCAATATCACGGTTCAAATCGACATTTCCCAATTTCACGCAACGATAGGCAAACCATCCCATCCCCAAACAAACTTGTCATCATTTGACCGCAGGATGGCATTTAGTCTGAGTGAAGCTGGGCCCATTTTCAGCTCATTCCGTTGTTATTTACTGACATATTATGTCAAAGATGCCGTCCCGTACCGACTCACTACTATTAAAATGGAACAACAACAAATCGGTGTCGACCTCTGGCAAATTGTTGTTCATCGAAAATTTATGGCCCCGGTGCTATAAATTACCCCACTAGCAAATGGGGGAAGGCGAACTACTACCTACTCTGGTACTTAGCGGTGCCATTCAATAGAATTGAAATCGCTCCGAAGCGAATTGAACGTCGAAAACTAATTTCCCATTAGTCACGAAATGTTTGCCTGTTTCGAATAGATTGTGCGGGATTGAATTATACCCAGCTTAAACTCATGGTTGTTCAGGAAAAAAACGAGGAAAAGCAATTTTCCAATCTGGTTACGATTGTATGAGTGCAAATAAAAATTAAATGCTGCTCCCCCTTTTTCGACGTGTCGTCGTTAAATAACTCACTGACCGGAGGAAGTCCATTTACGTTTTAATGGTGCTTTAATAGCGTGTTGACATGGTTGCTGTCCCATTTTGAATTACGGCCCAACATGGCCGCTGTACTAAACTGAACCACACCCTCTCATTCTTTTTCCCTCCTTTTCCCTATTTCAGCAGCGTTCCCCATCGTGCGCCGGATCGGCCATCCGTACCAGAATCGAACGCCACCGAAGCGGAAAAAACCGCGCACTTCCTTCACCCGGATCCAGGTGGCTGAGCTGGAGAAGCGGTTTCACAAGCAGAAATATCTGGCATCGGCGGAGCGGGCTGCCCTGGCCCGGGGACTCAAGATGACCGACGCCCAGGTCAAAACCTGGTTCCAGAACCGGCGGACAAAGTGGAGGTGAGTCGCGCACTTTTTTTCAAATCATATAAGAATTAGAAGTTTTGTCCCATTATTCATTATTGTAATAACTCTTGGGAAACCTGGACAGAACTCATGAAAGTCGAGTATTTCATAGTTCATTTGAAAAAAAAATGGACGATCGTCATAGTTATAAGAAAGACAGTATCTGCATTCTTTCAAAAGCCGTAAATGACATAGATTTTTTGAAAAAGATACATGTCCCTAAATTTTGAAAAAAAAAATGTTGACAACCCTGCATGGAGTGTATCGATAAATGATCCAGCATTCAACCGATGGAGCTCGATTTGTACGCATACTGGAGCCTGTTTCGTCACGTTCACCGTGGTGTTATTGGCTAACGCTCCGTTGCACTGAAGCGGGGAAATTGCGGGTTCAAGTCCTGTCGGTGGGCCGGTGTATCTTTCTCGAAGAATCTATGTCATTTACGGCTTATGTTCTTCAAATCATTGATTAACATGTTTCTCTAACAGTTTCTATCATCTCTGAAAATTTGATAATTTTCAGAATCCGATAATAAGAATTTTGAAGAAATTTAAAAGAAGATTCCAAACAAATGGAACCTATGATATTTCTTAAAGCATAAGTCAGGTCGTTTCGCAGTTCTCAACAAAGTTGGGAGATGAGTTAAAATCTTCAATAACAAATACTCAAAGACTTATGAATGATTTCTGAAATTGTTGTTATCCTATCTATTCAAATTTCTTTTAATTGTTGAATTTTTTTTCAAAAAGTTGTATTTCTAAAACTAAATATCTAGGCATGATCTTAATTCTAGATTGAATAAAGGATAGTAAACAGATTCAAAATCCGTTTTTATTCTAATTCAATACAACCAAAATCGTCTCAAGTCATAGAACATAGGCACCAAAAATGATTCTCTTGTGTTTATAGCTGAGTAGAATGATTCATTCGTTCAATAAAGCTGAATAAACTTTTAAGAACCTGTTTTACGGATCTTTTGGTTCCTTGAGTTAAGCCTGAAACACAGTAAAAATGGAAAAATAATTCAAAATCGTTGCGTTATCGCGTATTGACACAAAAAATGCATTTCCTATTTTGAACTCGTTTTTTTTTTAGAAAGTTGTCAATGGTGGAAAAACCATCTTCTGAAGCTAGCGAACCAATCTAAAAAAATAAATCACCGCAAAAATTGAGAACATCATGTGACAATTTGTCGCTAGACTGACAAGACAAACCACAGAAGTTCCGCTCCGTAAAGGCAAAAAATGGTCTCTGGACACTTGGGGCTACTGCAACCAAACCAATCTCGATAAGAAAAAAAAACCAACCAAACTCGAAGTATTTGGTCGTCGTGACAGCCAACACTAGTAGCGGCACATGTTTAACATCATTAGTTTTCTGCCTTGTCGTGCGCGCTGATTTGCATCCACATCAGAGCTGATTGCATACCGAAGAACCGGCGATGTCTTTCGTATTGGATCTAGTACGGGTCATAGACAAATGACCGTCCGTCGTCCTCCGTCGATTCAGATTCGAAGGGGTTCCGTTAACCGAATCAGAGGCCGGAAAAAAGTGCAATCAAATCAAATTCGACCGACACCGCATCCGATGATGGTACAAGAAAAAATGAGGAAAAACGTTACCATCTCCGGAATTCCCAAAACACTTCCCGCGAGCGGGTGAGCGAACGAACGATTCGATATAATCAAAGCCGCGCGGCACATCCATCGATGGGATTTCTAACGGTCGCCATATTGGCTCGGGGGTGAGTCGCTTGTTTCTCTAGCTGTCAATTAGTTGGCGAGCGCGCTGCTGCAGAAGCCAGCGGCAGCAGTGTGATATGCAATTGGGTCGGTTTTTTTTTGTTGTTTCTCTCAATTTTATATTCTTCCTTCAACTTCCAAGAACATCACACTCGACGGACGGATATCTGCTAGGAACCCTGGATTGGATTGTGTTTAATTGAAATTCAATTAAAAATAACATAATTTTACCATAATCGAATGGAAGCCCGGCGTGGTTTGGCTCGATTGGTCCCAGTTAAGGAATAAGAAAGGAAAACTGGCCGCCAAACAAGTTTCCGCGGCATGCAAAAGAAGAGTGGACCAAGAAAATTCCCAAACAAGGCAAAGCTGCGAACTCCGGGCTAACGAATCCCGACGGAATGAGCTCGAAATTGGTTTGTGCTGCATGACCAGAAGTTGGGCGCCCCAAAAGCGGTAGCGCGAGTATAAAACCTTCTGGAATACTAATGAGCAAGTTGTGCTTTTTAACGTAATTTATACGAAACAATTAGGTGCTGAGCAACAATTACCGGGATTAACATTTCTAATTACGATTTTTGAATTATTCATGCATTCATTATATTTTATAGCGCTTTTCGGGTCGTTTCATGGTGGACGACACTTGTTTGGGTGGATAACCAAACCGAATCCTGAGCCCAGGAATGGGTTGTACTCCTCAAAAACGAGAAAAAAAATCGCTCCAAAAATATTGCCTCATAAAAGCTGGGAAACAACTCCGTCATTATTGATTAAAATTCACGTTAGGCAGCTTGATGCTTGATTTCAGGGCTAATTCATCAAATCCCAAAAAAATCATAAAAAACCAACAAACCACCGGGCTATTTAAAAACCAATTAATATCCCCGGGCTTAAGTCAGCCTTTTTCGTCTGAAAGAGCCGTAAATTTTCCCGGGCTTTTCCAAAGCCCGGCAAAAGATTACCCATCTTCCAAAGCTGGAGCACAAAACCGCGCCAAACGTTTGCGCGGATCGTAAAGAAGAAAAACAACATGGCTACCGTCGTCGTCGTCGGTGTCGGATTTTCGCACTTTCTTCCTCCCAGCCAGTACGGGCAGACTTAATTATCCAAATAGGAGTAATTACATTAAATTTTATCCCAGAGAGCCCCTCTCCACCAGTCATCATCTTCTAAGCATTTCACCAAGAAGATTCCGAAAGGAGGGATTTTCTTAGTAAACATCTTCCAAGGAAGACCGGAAGCCGCCTGGCCTAACCGTAACCTCAAAGTTTTGCCCGCCCGGTGCCATAAAGATGATGATGTTTTGCCTGACGGAAGATGAAAGTCGTCTCGGGAGGATTTTAATGGAGGATTTGGGCAGGATTTCAGTGGTTCCGGGGCAAAATTTTCGAATCGGTGGTGGCCGGTAGGTGATTTGTCGCATTTTTGGCTGCTTGTATTTTTTTTTACCTTTTTATGTGTTTGTTTTTTCGGTCTTCGTTCAAGAAGTATAGAGACTTTGAAATACGGTTTGAAATACGTTCTCTCTGTATTGATACAAGTTTTTATCAACTTATCAAAATAAAACATAAACATAAAAACACGTCACTAAAATCCAGCTTGAAACAAATTTATTTTGTTGAACATAACTGTATGCGAACCGCGAAACTACGAGTTCGAAATTTTAGAATTTCTAGATTAGAAATGACCGATTGTTCGGTTAAAATAATCTGCTATAATTTACTGAACGTTCCGAGCTTTAGGTAGTAAAAACACTGAATTGGTTGCCTTTTTACAGTTTTTTCGGTAAATATTGCAGTATATTGGTAATAAATACTGAGCTTGGAGATTGTTGCGTGAAACTTTCTTTGTCACTTAAACTGTTGAATTTCCTAATACATAGGCATTTTTGATTCTCTTCAATTCAAGTGATCCTAATTTAAAATTTATTTATTGCGACCTTCAAAAAGAGATCATACGTCGTATAAAATTCATTCGTAATGAAAATTTTGCTAAAGCAGTAGAGGACATAAAACCCTACTGAAAGCCATTTTGGGAATTAACTAAATTCTGAAAAAGCCCCAGAAGCCAATTACTACTTTGAAAGATGGGGTTCAACTTCTTTTAACTAATGCAGAAAAAGCTAAAAAATAAGCCCAACAATTTGAGTCTGCTCATGTTTTTAATTTAAACGTTGTAATACGGTTAACGCTAGCAAATCTGAAGGTTATTCAACTGGTGTTGCTTTTCTAGATATTGAGAAAGCTTCTGTCAGTGTTTGGCACAAAGGGTTAGTAGCTAAATTGGCTCGATTTCAAAATTCATGCTCTGCAAGGACACCAATTAGAGCTGGTGTCCCTCAGGGTAGTATACTTCCAATATTTTTAATTCTGATCTTCCTGATGTACCAGAAGGAAAAGGTAGAAGATCATTTGCTGACTATACTTTGCTTTCAGCCAAAGGTCGAAATTTACGTTCCCAAGAAACACGAAAGTTCTATCAGAAACTCAACGCATCCCGCAAAGGCTTCGTGCCTCAATGTGGCCCGAAATGTGCCGGGATAAGGACAGGGGCATTCTGACAGACAATCGTGAGGTGATCAAAAGGTGGAAGCAGCACTTCGATGAACACCTGAACGGCGCACATGCAGGAGATCAAGACGGCGAGAGACGGTACATCGCCGGCGTAGCTAATGATGGCGTTGCGACGATGAGTGAAGTTAAGGAAGTTGGCCGATTGCCTACACCGGTTGATAGTCCGGATCTGGGACATAGAACAGCTACCGGAGGAGTGGAAGTAGGGGGTAATATGCCCCATCTACAAGAAGGGCGACAAATTGGACTGTGAGAACTATCGAGTGATCACTGTCCTCAATGCCGCCTACAAAGTGTTGTCCCGAATCCTACTCTGCCGCCTAACGCCACAAGCAAACAGATTCGTGGGAAGTCATCAGGCTGGTTCATGGAGGGACGGTCTACGGTGGACCAGATATTCACATTACGGCAAATCCTCCAAAAATGCCGGGAACACCAAGTCCCTACGCACCATCTATTCATCGACTTCAAAGCCGCATACGACACGATCGACCGTAACGAGCTATGGAAAATCATGGACGAGAACGGCTTTTCCGGGAAGCTGACCAGACTGATCAAGGCGACGATGGATGAAACGCAGTGCTGTGTGCGGATTTCGGGTGAATTGTCGAATTCATTCGAATCGCGCAGGGGGCTTCGACAAGGTGATGGTCTATCCTGCATGATGTTCAACGTGGCGCTAGAAGGTGTTATTCGACGATCGGTGGGCGAAATCCAGTCAACTTATCTGCTTTGCCGATGACATTGATATAGTCGGCAGATCATCTGCGGCGGTGGAGAAGATCTACCGCAAACTGAACGTGAAGCAGGAAGTTGGATTGGGTTGATGATTAATACGTCCAAGACGAAATACATGCTGGCCTGCGGATTCGAGACCGACCGAACCCGCTTGTCCAGTAATAAAAAGGTCACGATCGACGGCGACGAGCTGGAGATAGTCGAAGACTTTGTCTATCTCGGCTCACTGGTGACCGCAGACAATGACACCAGCCGTGAGATCCGGAGGCGAATTATCAGCGGAAGTCGTGCCTACTATGGACTCCACAAGCAACTGCGGTCGAGAAGACTTAGTCCTCGCACGAAGTGTAACCTGTATATGACGCTCATTAGACCGGTTGTTCTCTACGGGCATGAGACATGGATATTGCTAGAGGAGGACCTGCGTACACTCGGAGTATTCGAGCGACGAGTGTTAAAAACCATCTTTGTCGGCGTACAGGACAACGGAGCGTGGAGACGAAGGATGAACCACGAGCTCGCGCGACTCTACGGCGAACCCAGTATCCAGAAGGTGGTGAAGACTGGCCGGATACGCTGGGCGGGACATGTTGCGAGAATGCCGGACGAATGTCCTGCAAAACAGGTGTTCGCTACAAATCCGGTAGGAACAAGAAAAGCGGGGGCGCAACGAGCGAGGTGGTTAGACCAAGTGGAGCGTGATCTGGCGAACGTAGGGTTCCCGAGAAATTGGAGAACGGTTGCCATGGCCCGATTAAAGTTTAGGAATTATATTCGTCAAGTTATGTCGTGATTCGGAATACAGACCCCGTTCGTTTTTTGCAACATTCGATTTTGGCAACATTCGATTTTGGCAACATCCGATTTTGGCACATGTGCCAAAATCGAACGGTTTTTAGAAGCGACATTACCTTTAAGTTTTTTCTATAACGGGATCGATAAAATTTAGACAAACACCAACAATATGTTTTTAAGTTCAGAAATGGTGATAGAATACAACAAAAAAATCAAAAGTTTTTTAAAAAAAATTTAAAGTACTCAAAAATTACAAAAAGTTGAAAAATTAAAAAAATTCAAAAACAAATACAAACAAAAGACTAAAAATTACAAAATCAAATTAAAAATGACAAAGAACGACAAAAACAGCAAAAATGACAAAAAAAACAAAGATTATGAACAAAACAAAAATAGTGCAAAATGCATCAAAAACATGAGGAAAAAAAATATAAAAATTCTAAAAATGGTCGGAAATTGACTTAACTAAACGTTAATGATTATTAAAATAGTTATTTTGTAAAAATAAGAGAGAAAAGTTTCAGAAAAAAAACCGTTCGATTTTGGCAACATTCGATTTTGGCAACACAAAATATTCGGGCATGTTGCCAAAAACGAACGGAGTCTGTACTATGTGAATAAATAAATAACTTGGAAATCCAAGTGAATTTAACAGTCCTATTTCGGCTGAGTATATGGTTTTTGCATGGAGTCGTAAGTAAAGCGATTTGCTCCGACTAAATAACTAAACACTCAAAAAACTAAAAATATAGCATGGAGTGCTTCTATACAACAGGCAAGAAAGCTTTTAAGAAAACAGGAAAGAATGTGTTCAATAGTAGCTTTAAGAGCTCTAGTAACTACGTTAATAAACATTAAGGATGATATTTTATCCAAGCTGCAACAGAAGTTACAGAACAGAAGCTGTTACAGAACTTCAAGCTATGTCAAACACGTCAAATAAAATAAAACAAGCATTTTCTAGAGTTTCTACAAAACAGTGATAAAACTGTGATACATTGAAAAAACTTCCATAAAACAATGATACATTTAAATAAAATGTGTTACTTGGGTTGGGCTGTCCTTTGAGCTGATGGTCACATGTTTAACCACGAGGGTGAATATCTTCATTATTGATAAAAAAAAAACGCGGATATACAAAGATTAAAAAACGACTGGTATGGAAACAAATATAAAGGAAAATCATCGCCGAATATTCTAACAAAATTATAAACATTTCTTTCAAACGAAAAAAAAAACAATCGATAACTTCTTCTGAAACGCTCTCCCCTGCCTATCGTATTTAAGTGGTTGAACAATGCCCGGAGAATGTTTTGATGGGTGCGTGTTCATCGGCGTGGAACGGCATTTGTTCCCCCGGCTGCCAAAACAACAACATCGGTTCCGTTCTAGTACAGCGATTCTTCCCTTCGCATCGTTGCTCTTTTTTCGGCTTAATTTGACTGATTGCCCGGGCCAAGTGACTGCCCCGTTTCCTTCCTTCCAGCTGGGTTCCATTCCTCTTGCCGTTAGGCTGCCACCGCCATTTTCGTGGTCGCAATATTAAGGTGGAGCTGGTTAAGAAAATAAACGAAAAAAAAAACTCGAAAACACACATACACACCCTTGGAATGAAACTCTCGGGAGGTAATAAAATGTGAGTTTTTCCAAAGAAGCGCGCTGAGGGTTTCCTCGTTAAACGAGGATCTCGGCGAGCTCATTTTGGTACCGGGGAGCGATATTGTTCTACCCACGCCAAGCCTACTTAGACTAACCAGAGCGGGGTTGGTAAATTATTCAAAGTTCTCTAGAGTATTTTTTAACGTGTTTAGGTTTTTTTTGTGTTCTGTCTCGTTTCTAGCCGTTGGTGTTTTCAGTTATTTCGATAGCTTTTCGTTTGTTTAATAGGAGCTGGATGGAATTGCTATGAATACGAAATTGGTGACCGCCGTTTGCCAAACACGCGGTCGTCGCGTCGGCCGACGGGTAAGTCAATTACCGGTAATTTTTCGTACTTTTTCCTTGGACGGGACGTTACCGAATGAATGACGGAAAATCCGTAAGCCCTCTCATTAATTGACACACGAAACGGGTATGTCGGGAAAATAATGATATCGCGATAAGGACGATGGCGTTGGTCTTTTCGGTCTCCTCAGTCCAGACCTTTCGCGCCAGAAAAATTGGCGTTCGTGCCGAAATGAATCGATCTTTTAAGAACTGGGTTGACTTTCATTTTACGTTACCGACGTTCATATTTGACAGCTCCGATGGTCGAAGGGTACTTGGCCCGGCTGCCGTCGGAGCATTAAATATTAATAGAGCACGGTTCGTTGGAGGTTGAAAATGATTTCGGTGGGGGAACGGGGGAAGTTTTTCCTATGTAAATACGCTTTCAGCTTTTTACTGCTATACCCACTTTATTTAAGTGAGAAACTCGATTTGATTCTGCTGCAGAATATTCTATATCAGATAATTCATTTTCAAATGAATTATTACGATTTTCTACTGCTCTGTAGACACGATACTCCGAAGTAAAAAAAAATCACTGACAATTATTGAATTGATCAAGTAGGCCTGTTTCATGTATGGTGAATATGTTTTTACTCATCTGAAGAATATTCAGTAAAACTTTTCTCAAAAAAGAAAAACAATTTGACAGTTTTTTTTACTTTTTACACAGCGCTGACTAACATGTAAAAAGTGGAACCCAAAACTTTTTTGACACTTAAAAAGACTTTTGCCGCTGTTTTGGCTCGCCCGGAGTTAAAGTGGAAAAAATAACCGGGACCAGAAAACAAAAACACAAAAGCCCAAGTTAAAACACTCCCGGAAGAAGAAAGGCGTATGAATTTTTAATGACCCCTTTAAAGGTACCGTCCAGGAAATTTCGCAACACCCCGTCTGAACGAAACGCTGCCACTGAATGGTGCAGCGTTTTTTTTTTTTTTGTTATTTAGAAAGTGTTGTTAAGGATTTTTTTTTTCAGCAGGTATCCACTTATGGGCGGCTCGAGACAGCCAAAAGATATTATGAAAAGTCCCATGTGGATCGGTGACGGGATATTAAAACATCATAATGATGAAACATCATGGCGGTTGTCGTAGACTGTACTTTGTGCTCACAACAACAGTTGAGTAATGTATGGCCGGTGTTTTTGGTCACATTTTAGGTTTAAGCAATCGGTTCAAAAAGTGGTTGAATCACTCAGAAGATGCTCATGCTACGTTTCCAGTTGGAAGTATTCAAATCCGAATGCTTCTGCCCGTTGTTCCCGAGAGAGTCGGCCGAAATTAACTGTTATTCTAAAGGCCGCCATCAGTGTTCTGAATATCACTCATTTTCAATGAATGTTTCTGATTGCCCTTCGCACCTGAACGTACAGCGGTCGGGTTTCGTTATTGATTGCTACTCGACCTACCCGATCATCGATCGTTCAATTCATCGCTAAAATACAGATCACCTCGCTAGATGCTTGCTGTCAAAACAGTGCAGCACCATCATCAAATTGGAATCTCACCAATGCGCAATGCATATGGCGAATCTTGTTGGTCTTCGATCAGGAGTGAATGGATCAGGCAGTGAGTGAGTGATACATGAAGCCGATCATTAGCGTATTTTGTTTGATTTGATATACAGCAAATTAATAAATTTATCTGTTGTTATAACGTTTTTTAACATCAGTATGATTAAAATCAAATTGTAGTTGTGTTTGTGAGGGAAAGATGTTCAATTTCGCCGTGTTTTTCAATTTTTACAAGTTCTTTTATTAAACTGTCGTCCGTCACGTTAAAATTACTGAGAATTTATGGTGTTCCTCACAATTGTTTGATTTTTCTCGTCCTGCAAAAAATAATTTTGATTTTCATATAATTCAGGCAGATACTGAGTGAGCTACATTCAGAATGGATCAGTTTGTATCTCAATCATCTCCGATATGCGATGTTTGCTAAACCGATTATTCTGAATGATGCGACTCGGTTTGCATAGCTGATAAGAGCGCTGATCGAGATTGCATACCAGCCAGGCGAAGCAGTTGCGAGAGGCGCTTTCCCATTATACAATCAGAATGTTTCCAACAGGAAACGCATCCTGAGTGTTTGTTTTGATTGATATTCAGAACACTGGCCGCCATATATTACATTAGTGGCGTCTATAATTTCACAGCATTTTGAGGTATGGGCTTCAATGTCAAAGGCTTATAGTGCGGAAGTATGTTCCCGATTCAGACCATAACTTTTTTACCATTGGGTAAAAATCAACCAGATTATGCACACTTTCTCATTGATGTGTATTGTTTACATGCTGTCAAACTCGGAAGTCGTGTTTTTCGATTCAACGAAAATGGAGGTGAACCAACGCGAGTTGAGAGAACAAATTCTTTAAAACACCTGGAGTTTCCTGACCCGTCGCACCGGCAGTTATGAAAAATGTTGAACATTCACCATTCTACTGTCTCCATAGTGTTGAAGCGGTTCCAAGCGCGGTTGACGTTGGACCACGGCAAAAGAGCAGGAAGAAAGCCGGGATTAGGCTAAAAAGATCGGCATGTCGCGGAGCTACGTCTAGAATGCAAAGAAGAGAGCTGGACTCCATACATACGAGGTACAGAACTTCCCAAACCGGGATGAGTGGCAACAATCGACGGCTAAAAATCGGGCACGAAAGCTCTACGAGAAGATGCTGACAAACTATGGCTGCTGTGTGATGGACGACGAAACGTAAATAAATGCCGATTTTTAACACAAATTCCGGGGTTGGAGTTTTTCCCCGGCAAGAGCAAGTTTGATGTGGACGACAAATCTAAGAAGAAGAAAATGTCGAAGTTCGCCTCCAAATATCTTGTTTTTCAGGCCATCTGCTCTTGCGGACTGAGGAGTGAGCCTTTCGTGACAAAGGGCACAGTAGATGGCGAGATCTAAAAATCTGAGTGCTTTGAGAAGGGCATTTTGCCGTTCTTGCAGCAGTGGCACCATGCCACTATTTTAAAAGAGTACTGGAGTGGTATGAGGCCAATTTTGTCCATTTTGTTCCAAAGGACATGAACCCGCCAAACTGTCCGGAGCTGCGCCCCGTTTAGCACACCCAAAATAATCCGCACGTCGTGGCTACGTGAAAAACCACATAATTTTTATCCAATTGATTTTCACGTAAATTGTACGAAAACAATAAGTAAACGCTCCCCTAATAGGAAATTTTGCTTGGTGAATATCGCGTACAACTTACGTGAATTTCAAGAGAGTTCAATGCGATGTGATTATGGAAGCTACGTTAAATGTGTTTAGTATTGAAATGATGTTTTCGTCTCTACTTTCGGTAATAAAAAATAAAAATAAATTCAATTTTATCGCAAACATAATTTATTTAAACCTTGTGAATAATGTACCTTGTGCGCCATTCCATTGCTTTTGAAATGTACCTCCAACACCTACGAAATCTTCTTGATTGGAACCGTCCTCTCGATGCCGACGGCTAGTTCTCACGGTCCTTCCTTTTCTACTAGGTGAAGCTTCCAGAAGTTTTCTCCGAAGCTGGAAACAAACACAAATCTCAGCTTAGAATGAATTAATTTCCGACCGGGAAATCCATATACACTTACCTCCACGCTGCCGACGCTCGGATTTCCATTGCTTGTACTAGGGCCCCGCAGGATGACAAGTGTGGTCTACTGGTCGACTTCTGACGACAGCAAAAAAAAACAAGAAAGCTTACTGACAAGAAGTCCTTTTTCGAATAAGAACTCATTACCGCTATCATCCACTTGGAATTTACGTGTAAGTAGTGTAATTCATGTGTAAGTTATGTGAAAGTAAAGTAGCTTTTACAAGGGCATCCTTGATACTCTGTGGTTACATAAAACTCACGTAGAATAGATAGGATGCAACAAAATCTAAATTTACGTGAAAAATTCCGTAGAAAAAATTTCAAAATTATTTTGGGTGCAGTACTGGGCAATAATGAAGCGAGAAGAGTAAGAAGACAGTCAAGCACGAGAAGGACATGTAAAGAAAATGGAAAAAACTGAGAAACCGGTACCGAATGACACTGTAAAGACTTTGATGACTCAAGGCTCCATTGATTAACTTTTCTTTTGATGTTTGAAGTAAATATACTTATTTTATTTACATAGTATTCCGTCTCACGACATAACTTGACGAACATAATTCCTAAAATTCACTCGGTCCATGGCAACCGTTCTCCAATTTCTCGGGCACCCCACGTTCGCCAGATCACGCTCCACTTGGTCTAACCACCTCGCTCGT
The DNA here is from genome assembly GCF_029784155.1 of Uranotaenia lowii. Classification (NCBI taxonomy): domain Eukaryota; kingdom Metazoa; phylum Arthropoda; class Insecta; order Diptera; family Culicidae; genus Uranotaenia; species Uranotaenia lowii. The sequence continues at coordinate 188,719,752 of NC_073691.1, read as the reverse complement.
TGCGCCCCCGCTCGTCTTGTTCCTACCGGATTCGTAGCGAACACCTGTTTTGCAGGACAGTCGTCCGGCATTCTCGCAACATGTCCTGCCCAGCGTATCCGGCCAGCTTTCACCACCTTCTGGATACTGGGTTCGCCGTAGAGTCGCGCGAGCTCGTGGTTCATCCTTCGCCTCCACACTCCGTTCTCCTGTACGCCGCCAAAGATGGTTCTTAACACTCGTCGCTCGAATACCCCGAGTGTACGCAGGTCCTCCTCGAGCAATATACATATGTATAAAACCAAGGTGGGTATATATTCAGGAGGTGTTCCCGAATAACGAATTCCCGATTCAGCCATTTTGGCTATGTAGGCTATGCAACTATGCGGAACTCATGAAGTTTGTTTACCAACAAACCACAGAAAAGCTGAGCAAAAAATAAACAAACTCATTGAGAGCCCCGCTCACTCCTCGCCTACTTACTGTGAAAGTCGGAGAACCTAGTGTATCTAAGAACCTTGGTATAAAACTACCCTAAAATCGTGAGAAAATTATCATGTCATTTTCGGTTTCGCGATAATTTCGTGTTAACCTACATGCCTGAATGAATAGAAGGGTTTTTAAATCATGTTGACGTCAAGAAAAGTGTTTTCGAACCTTGGTGACAGATTTTCGCATTTTTATGGGTCATACTGTATATGTGGACCACCCTACAATACATTTTCAATTTTCGGGATCAGCCCGAGAAAAAAAATAACCCTGTAGGGTACCAAAAAATGGGAAAAAATGTGATCATCTTCAGTTAACAGCTGTCTAATGTGTTAAATTTTTATTTTCGCACACCAAATAATTGTTGGTTAATGGATTTTTAGCATTTTTGGATCAGACAACGGCTCTTGAGGCCAAACCCCTTAATTAACTGAATCTTCAAAAGCGTGTCTTGGATCAAAAACTCAGCAAATTAAGTTCAGCGAAAAAAAACCGTTCCAAGTCTTAAACATAAACAGCATTATCGATTCGGAGGTGCGGAGGGATTCTAATCGTCGTCCGATTTCCATATGGTTCTAGATTTGGGCTATCAATTTGAGAAGAGTTCGCGACTTCCCAAAAACCTTCTCTAGCTAGCTTAATGCCTGGCAGCCAGAAATATAATTTATGGTTTCAGCAGGATTGAGCCTAATGAATTTCATAAATTATGTAGCCCTCACTTATGTGGCCGTTCGTTCGCCGTTTTGACTTGTGTGGGTTTTGCGCTTTTCGGCGGAAATTGTCGAGCTTTGGGTATGGGGGCTGGAGGATTTTAAATCGAGACTGGAGACTGGAGATTCTAATTTGCCGCTTCTAGCTCCGGCCCCATTTGGAGGCGCCAATTCGGGAGGGAAACAAACAGTTTTCCCTTTTTGTTTATTCAACGCCTGTCAGTGTTAACAGTCGGTGTTGATTTATGCAGTGTCGGGCTCTAGATTGGTATTAAATTTGATTAGCCGGCCGGGCGGGTCGACTTTTTGCTTCGGGGTGGAGCCAACTGGGTGGGTGGGTCGTCATTTCGGTTTCGTTTCGAATGTGAAAGTGCATCGATGCAGCTGAGCGCAGTGACGTTTGATCCGAAATTGTTCTCGAACGGATTCCACCAATAGGGGAAAATTAATTTTACAAACTTTACTTATTCATGACGGCAGTCACAAATTGACCGTGTCAATCCCCTTCGACTATTTTTCGCCCATCAGGCGACGAGGAGGTGCAGTCTTTCGAAGAGGCACAATTGGCAGAGCCTCGTTGAGAAATTAATTATGCATGTAAAACCGGATAGAGTCATCAACTCGACAAACTCGAACCCCGTTGAACGATTCAGAAATTTCTCCTGCGCCAGACAAACGTTTGTCCCGACTTTTATCGCTCGCTGTTAAAAGCCCAACCATTGAAAACGTCACTTCAAGTGGTAATTTGCAGAAAGCCCATTGAATGATTTATCTACGCAGAGCTAGTAGTGTGTAGGATTGCTCATTGAGCGACTCGACACTCAATAACGCGAAACGTACGGGAGCTGCTATCATCAGAAACACGTTATTTTTATCAGCAAATCCCCTCAAACTTCAATGGCTTCATTTGAAAAAGCGTGAGCGAGCTTGCTTGACCATTCAAACTTAAACTGGAGTTAATAAAATCCAAATAAATCAGAAATTTGAAACAAGTCAATCAGTTTTGACGGTTTTGAATTTTTTCTCCAATTTTTCAACTATTGACAATTTGAACAATTTTTCCAAATTTGAAAATTCTGATTTTGACAATTTTAACAATTTTGACAATTTTGACATTTTCAACAATTTTGAAAATTTTGACAATTTTGACAATTTTGACAATTTTGACAATTTTGACAATTTTGACAATTTTGACAATTTTGACAATTTTGACAATTTTGACAATTTTAACAATTTTGACAATTTTGACAATTTTGACAATTTTGACAATTTTGACAATTTTGACAATTTTGACAATTTTGATAATTTTGACAATTTTGACAATTTTGACAATTTTGAAAATTTTGACAATTTGGACAATTTTGACAATTTTGACAATTTTGAAAATTTTGAAAATTTTGAAAATTTTGAAAATTTTGAAAATTTTGACAATTTTGACAATTTTGACAATTTTGACATTTTTGACAATTTTGACAATTTTGACAATTTTGACAATTTTGACAATTTTGACAATTTTGACAATTTTGACAATTTTGACAATTTTGACAATTTTGACAATTTTGACAATTTTGACAATTTTGACAATTTTGACAATTTTGACAATTTTGACAATTTTGACAATTTTGACAATTTTCACAATTTTGACAATTTTGACAATTTTGACACTTTTGACAATTTTGACAATTTTGACAATTTTGACAATTTTGATAATTTTGACAATTTTGACAATTTTGACAATTTTGACAATTTTGACAATTTTGACAATTTTGACAATTTTGACAATTTTGACAATTTTGACAATTTTGACAATTTTGACAATTTTGACAATTTTGACAATTTTGACAATTTTGACAATTTTGACAATTTTGACAATTTTGACAATTTTGACAATTTTGACAATTTTGACAATTTCGACAATTTCGACAATTTTGACAATTTTGACAATTTTGACAATTTTGACAATTTTGACAATTTTGACAATTTTGACAATTTTGACAATTTTGACAATTTTGACAATTTTGACAATTTTGACAATTTTGACAATTTTGACAATTTTGACAATTTTGACAATTTTGACAATTTTGACAATTTTGACAATTTTGACAATTTTGACAATTTTGACAATTTTGACAATTTTGACAATTTTGACAATTTTGACAATTTTGACAATTTTGACAATTTTGACAATTTTGACAATTTTGACAATTTTGACAATTTTGACAATTTTGACAATTTTGACAATTTTGACAATTTTGACAATTTTGACAATTTTGACAATTTTGACAATTTTGACAATTTTGACAATTTTGACAATTTTGACAATTTTGACAATTTTGACAATTTTGACAATTTTGACAATTTTGACAATTTTGACAATTTTGACAATTTTGACAATTTTGACAATTTTGACAATTTTTACAATTTTGACAATTTTTACAGTTTTGACAATTTTGACAATTTTGGCAATTTTGACAATTTTGACAACTTTGACGATTTTGACAATTTTGACAATTTTGACAATTTTGACAATTTTGACAATTTTGACAATTTAGACAATTTTGACAATTTTGACAGTTTTGACAATTTGACAATATTGACAATTTTGACAATTTTGACAATTTTGACAATTTTGACAATTTTGACAATTTTGACAATTTTGACAATTTTGACAATTTTGACAATTTTGACAATTTTGACAATTTTGACAATTTTGACAATTTTGACAATTTTGACAATTTTGACAATTTTGACAATTTTGACAATTTTGACAATTTTGACAATTTTGACAATTTTGACAATTTTGACAATTTTGACAATTTTGACAATTTTGACAATTTTGACAATTTTGACAATTTTGACAATTTTGACAATTTTGACAATTTTGACAATTTTGACAATTCTGGCAATTTTGACAATTTTGACAATTTGTAACCAAAATAAAAAATAAGCGAATAGCTTATTCATTCCTTGTTTAACTGAAACTGGACATCGTTGTCCGTCCAAACTGCCTTAGCATCGACTTACGCCAATCGAGGCTAATCCGACGAGACGACGACGATGTTGTAAAATGGGTGACAACGAAACTACACATGAACTTATACATACATATATGTAGGTACCTAATTGAGTTGTTTATTTCACTAATCCGATTTCAATCGCATTAAATCCTAGTATAGTTGGTAGGGAGTGTCGTTTTTTTGTCACACCTCTCTTCATCGAAATTGGCGACCTTCGTGCAATGCATGTGGATCTTTGAGGGGTTTCTTGTCTTGGATTGGAAACTACTCAAAGAGAAGCAAAATCTCGGCACACAAATCTTCAATCTGGTTCACCATTTCTGGTCCTTCTCAAGTTGGCCCAGAAGTCTCATGTCTGTTACCGATTTCGAATCACGAGTGGCATGGTATTTATGGTTTCGGTTTTCGAAAAACAACCCTCCAATCCGGTTTTCTCCGATGGGACCGAAATCGGAAATAAAGTGTTATATACTTCCTTTTTGAATGTACATACAGCTTTCGATGAGCCTTAGCTGGAATAACAAACAAATCGGTGCTATCGATTACCTCTTTCCGGAAACTCCCCTAAGTGTAGGCAATCAAAAAAAAAAGAAAGAACACAGTTCTCAAGTGCTCTAAAAGCTTGATGAATAAGTAAAACAGCTTCTTCACGACTACTATTCAGCCACAAACTTGCCCGGGGTTGGTCGTCCCATAAGGAAACGGGCATGGACCACCAGAGCTAGTTGTTGGAGAGCGAAAATTGTCACAACATCTTAACCCTCCTTGGGGGGATGAAATCGGGCAGGAAGTTTTGCTGGTTTAACAACCATTTTCCAAATGTTAAGCGAGAAGGTTAAGCAGCTTTCCACCCCTTTTTCCTTTCTGGGTGGCATCATTTATTCATGGCTGAAAAATGTTTGCTACCGGAGAAGTCTCTCAGTCTCTGTTTTGTTTTGTCGTAAGTTGGACCTGACAGTAAACAGCATTCGACAATCTGCCTCGGAATCACTCCGTGACTGGAAGGTTTATTTTGTGTTTTCGTCTTCTTCTGGCTGTGTCTGTTTGCTGCCAGAGACCAGATTAAATGTACGATATAATCAAGTGATTCGGTGATTAAATAAAAGTTAATTCGTTTCGGTTTCGCTGCCTATTTCGGTGTTTTTGTTTTGTTCCCCACCGTCGTCGATCGGATTCGTACACGCATTTCCTTATATTTACACGCTCATGTGACAAGTTGAGTAATGAGACTCGTTGATATACGCTTCTTTTATTCAGTTCGTTTCTACCAGGGAATAAACTTTCGTTTTGGTTTTTTTTGTCTACCCCACCAAACTCGGATAATCAAATAATGTCACACAAACGTCATGAAAAATGCATGCTGATTGATTTGATTTTTTGCAATGAATGTTTTTGATGTTCGAACACAATTTCATCTCGCACTGTTACAAAAAATAACTGCAGAATTTGATGACTTCGACTTTGTTTCTTTAGTTTTTGAAGAAATGTTCTTCGGATTTTCACATCGCATGTACGAAATTTTGATTCGTAGCTCCGCATGCTTGGACGACGTTTTGATAATTTCTAATGTCAAAATCCAAATAGAAGCATCATTCTACTCTACACACACTCCCATACAAAATGAGGGGTTTCAGATGTTTTTTTCTGAATGATTAGAAAAAAAACGGAGAATTTAAGTTGACCACTTTTTGATTCGAACACCCTTTAATATGCAGCTAAGCTGAGCTGGTAACCTTGTTTATTTGTTTTGGGATTTTAAGTTTCTTGGGTTTATTCATCCCATTGTCTGGTAACCTAAACCACGACTTTGTGATTGCACACGGTAAAAAAAAATAAAAAAGGTAAAATTTACCGAGAAGCGAGGTGATTTAACTTACACCCAGCTTTCTCGGTAAATTTTCTCTTTTTGAATTCACATAGCAAACAGGTAAATTTACCGGATAAATAGGGACTTTACCTAATCATTAATGCTGGAATGCATCACCGTGTTTATAATAATTGTTATAATAATTGTTGAGCCAACTCCAGGCTAACTTTCTTCGCCAATTCGTGGCAATTCGGCTTAGTGCAATCTTCGATTTACTTCATAGCTGGATAAATACTCCTGCTTCCTCACAGTCACCTTCTTCGCGTTCTTCCGAGCCACCATAGCCGCTGAATCCTCCTGCACTGCGTTAAAATTCATGTCCTTCTCCTTCGATTAATCCGGTCGGGTCCGACTTTTCCGGAATGATCTGGGGGATGTTCCGGAATGACGTGGAAAACACTTGGAAGCTCTGTCTGTCAATCTGTAACGATTGATATGAAAAACTTTGACGTAGACGCTGTTTCTCAAGCTCTTTTGGATGTGGAATGGAATACGGGTTTTCTACATAACGAAGATATTCCCGAAACTGCTAGTTTGAGTATACGATCTATGTTGGATTTCTTGAATAGGCTAGGGATTTTCGACAACATTCGCGAAAATGATCGTTCAATAGGAAATGCCCTGGATTTCAATGTTTTGTCGTTTTACACCGTACACAGCAAATTTTTTATTGCTGGAAACCAGCAAAATTTTGCTGGTTTTTGTCCCGCTGACTTTCCAGCAAAATTTCCAGCAATTTGAATTGCTGGAAAAACCAGCAAACATTGGTGCTGTATTCCAGCAATTCAAATTGCTGGAAATCAGAAATCCAGATTGCTGGAAACCAGCAATTTTTTTCAAAACATTCGGTTGTATTTGGTATCAAATTTATGTTTCAATTCGAAATTAAGTATTAAATACTGGCTGTACCTATAATGACCAATAAATAAGAGTTATTCCATTTTTATTTTCAATTATGTGGTATTTATTATCGAAATTATACATTTTTTAATATACCAGCACCGGTTCTGCTCTGGGGTGGAAGCTTTGGGCAAAAGTGTTGACCACCTGAAATAAAGTTTTGATTAGTATCTTTCATAAAATATCTACCTATCCAATGAAAACTCACCCTTGACTTGATGTCTGCAGACCATGGTTGCTATAATATAGAGGAAAATAAGAATAATTGATTAATCTATTCAAAGTTCGTGAAATAAATTCTCACCTTTTTCCGCGTACGAAAACAAACCGACTCCAATTTGACAACTCGATTGCTGATTTTCCAGCAAACTAGATCAGTTGCTGGAAAGTCCAGCAATTGGAAATCCGATTGCTGGGTTTTCAGCAAAAATGACAAGAACACAACCGAATGCTGAAAAATCCAGCAATCAGAAAACCGATTGCTGGTTTCCAGCAAAAAATTGGATTGCTGAACATTTCCAGCAATTTTTTTTGCTGGAAATCGCTGCAAAAATTTACTGTGTAGTTTATGGAATATTACTCAATCACTGTAGAACCATCAGAGTAAAATCGTCTCGCTCTAAATACCCGGAATGGTTTGACAGCGACACTATCCGCCTACTTAAAGACAAGCGAAAGAAGAATAACAAATTCCGCAGATGTTAATCTGAGCATGATAAAGGTTTTCTGTCGGTTTCGTTTTTGGTCCTGCCGTAATGAGTTTTCTAGAAAAATTATAGTTTTGTTTGGCTGATCGGGGATTTTTCTTGTTGTGTTGAAGTGATGTATGTGACAGTGCCAGAAGGATACCTTGCGCCTCTCACCTAGATCAGAGGCAAGGTCTTTTGATACACTAGGTTCTCCGACTTTTACAGTAAGTAGGCGAGGAGTGAGCGGGGCTCTCAATGAGTATGTTTATTTTTTGCTCAGCTTTTCGGTGGTTTGTTGGTAAACAAACTTCATGAGTTCCGCATAGTTGCATAGCCTACATAGCCAAAATGGCTGAATCGGGAATTCGATATTCGGTAACACCTCCTGAATAGGGGAAAACTGTACAAGACGCACCAGTTAAGCATAATCGCTATTTACAGCGATACCCATCATCTATGAACCAAATTGAAAGTTCACGATGATTCAGGGATCATATTTACATCTTATCAGAAAGAAAGAATATGTTAAAAACACGATTTTGGTTATATTTTTGTGAAAATCTTAAACAGCCAGAAAACAAGCCGCGGGGTAGAACGCCAAAACTAGTGGACAGAACGCACCATACCGAATGGGTGGTGAGAAATGGAACAAAGATTATACGGAATATAGTTATTGAAACATCAAATTTTTTATTACATGTTCATCGTATTTTTGCAAACTAACCATACTTTGGCAAAAAATCATTTTGATTGCTTAATTTAACGAAAATTTTGCTTTTCAAAATTCACTTTTTTATTTCCTTATAGGTAAAACGCCTTCAGGTAGGCAACGAATTTCAATTTCTTGACTGATATCGCGGCAAAAATGGCGGCAGATAATTTTTCCGAGTCAAATATTGGTGCACGTTTTTAACTCAAACAAGGACGAAATTTGTTATAATTATGCATACTTATCGTAATTTAGGAGTCAGCAAATGAAAAGAAAGACATTTTGTTTTGACATTTGGTTTTTCTCAAAAGTTAAAAGCATTCAAAATTTTAGCCTAAAACACGTGGTTTTGAGGGCATTCTGCCCCAATTTTGATATGATTAATTTTAGTTAAAATTTGTGGAAAGTTAGTGAAATATAATAAAATATTAATAGCCATTCGAAAGTGCATACAAGTGTTATAACGAAAAGCTGCAGTTGGATCAGATAGCGCAGACTGGTTTACCATAAAACTAACGAGCCTCTATAATCAAAAGAGACGAAATGTCACGATTGGAATTTTCGATTTTCTGTCAGTGTCATTCCAATCGAGCAAAAGACTTGTCAAACTGGAAAATTTGGAATTGCGAAAGCGGCGGTAGCGAAAGTATTATCATTCATATCTGTAAACAAAGGGTAATCAAAACACATGTTTTTGAATGCTCTATTTCGATTAGAAGCTAGATTCTCAAGGTCTTATTTCTTGGTACTGAATTGGTAAAGTTATAATTTTTTAATGAAAAACATGTTGGATTTTTTTTTTTTTAATTTTAAGTTTTCATTGCCAGCACAAGATGTTGCCGGATCAGCGGAGTCGAAAGGGAAAGTTTATCAATGAAAGTTGCGGATTCCAGTATAGAATCCCCCGAAAGATGGCAGAATGCGAGCAATTTCTCCCGTTTTTTTGGTTCAGTCGGGAACCGGAAGAAAAATATATTTTTAAATCCGGGGCAGGTTTTGTTAGAACAATTTTTTGCCACACACTCCATGATTGACCTTTTTTTTTTTCTATTTATGACGATACCAAAAAACAGCTTAGTTGAAACAGCAGACTAGACCAAAAACCACTTCCGAATAAAAATAAACGCAACCAGAATTGAAGTCATGTGAAGTTTGAAGCAAAGCAGTGCTGCGCCCAAATGAAAGCGGGGTTGCTATATGATTTATTCTTGAAAGGATCAGATTGCGTCTCTTTTGTTTTTATTACAGGCTCTTTACATAAAACCTTATATGTTAATCATAAAAAATAACAAGTTTTAGGCACAATCCATTAATTCTTCTGTTTTAAGAATTAGAGTCGTTTTTGTGAACTTTTCATCTAAAAAATGATGAAAAAGCTCGTTTGCTACAATAAAAATGAAGAAAAACACCATTCGGAGCCAAAGGTTAGTGTATTTTTAAGAAAGAATGGCATGGGCCATTTTACCTCGCTGGTGCGTCTTGTACAGTTCTCCCCTATATACACACCTTGATCAGAAGTAACTTTTGACATGCGCTGCTGGGTGGCGAAAAGGCAACTTCTCTGACGAATACGGAAAAAACCCGGTGAGGATATTCCATGATGGTATTTTTTTTCTCTATTTTCTCAGGGATTGTTTTAAAAATGGCATTTTTCAATTTCACTCTTTTTTTTCATTAACTTTAGTTGTACACTTTGTGTGCGGGGAAAATGAAACAAACACCTGAATATAGTTCCATAAGAGTTTTTGTTAAAAGACGGCCAACCAGCTCGATGTGTGTTTGCGGCATTTCATTAACGCATCTGGAAACATACTTTGATAACTATCTTAATGTTCACTATTTTATTTCAATATTTTGAGTTTTATTTTCATAATTGCAGTTATTTAAAAAAATGAAGTAGTTCGGGTTCGCCCGGCACTTATCGAGCAAAGACGTGTTTGAGTCTCCGACTCCCACGCGTCTTATTTATTTGTGTAGGATGTTTGTTTTACCCGTTTTAATCCGTTCAGTGGGTTATGTATTAATTTGCGTAATCTGCTTAGGTAGCCAGTTGCGATTTTTTTTTTAATTTGTTTCTCGGAATTTCAGTTTAAGCTTTTTATTGCTTGGAGTTAATTATGATTTATGTTGTACTACCTAGTAAAAATCGGGAAACAGAAAACACAAGGAATTTAATCCTATCAACAAATGTTATATCCACATACGTGGGATCTTTACTTAAAATATTTTTTTCCTAAGCTGAAGTTTGTTTTTTAAAATAATGTTTAGAAAGGTTTATTTAAATACTTTTTCGGTTGAAATTGAATTAAAGTTTCATTGAATTCGATCCGGTTTGAATTTATTATTTTTTCAAACTTTAACAGAGTTAATAATACCTTTAAAATCTTGTTCTATCAAAATAAATAAACAGTAAGAAATTAAAAGTTCTAGATCTCGTAATTTGTTCAATTAAATGAAACAACACAAGTATATAAGAAAAGGATTACAACCAAAGCTATTGCACTAGTCAAAAGTGCCTCCTGATCAAATCCTTATACCCGTACTCCAAACCAAAATTATTTTGCTAGGATGCAGAGGTGACCTCGGTCCAAAAGCACGAAATCATTCTTTCATCCCTTTCTCTTTCTTCCAATCTATCTATTGACTGCTAGGACGTGGCCGGCGCCGTTATTGATGTTAAAAGAGAGAGCATCAGTTTTGGGCATTGTGAATGAGCTGTCAGTCCCAGACACCATTCATTTGACCTTTGAACAAAATTGGTGGCCTCAGTCAATCACGGAGTAGCAACCATTGGCGATGTGGAACTTGTTCTACTGAACCACGCCTGCGATCGTGGGATTTGGAATGCAAAGCTTGTAATGATGATTTTATAAAATGAATTTATTTTAAATCAAGCAAGGATTTGAAAAGAGGGAGGAATATACATGCATTATAAATTGAGTTTTGTTGATAAAGCATTTCAGGTTCAACGATTTAAGGTGGATGTGAGCAGGCAATCAAGCTAAGCTAAGCTAAGATGTTAATCTGAGCATGATAAAACAGCATACCGAACAGCGGTTAATTTATTCAATAGTTTGCATAGAGCCCAACGATGCGGCTATTTGAACGAACTTCAACAAAATATACAATCTAGTTAGGAATGTTCTTAAATGTTGATGTCTACTATGGACATCAACTTTGATACTTTGACTTTCGGATGTTTTATCACAAGCGTAACACAATTAGAGAGTTTATTTAACACCTTTATTCTTCTAGGGTTTACACTTATTGAAAGCCATTGGAAAGTTCTGCTTAACACTTTTATTCTTCTAGGGTTTACACTTATTGAAAGCAATTGGAAAGTCCTGCTTAACACTTTTGTTCTTCTAGGATTTGCACTTGTTGTACGCAATGAGAAAGTTCTGCTCAACACTTTTATTCTTCTAGGATTTGCACTTATTGCGGTCTAAACTGAACGAACTAAACGAGAACGATTATACGACGGACTGAACGGCGTATTTTCTCCTGACTGCCCTTTTATTGCTTACCATCGGAATGTTATGCGAATGATTAAGCATAACGATTCCCACGGGCTAAGAGATTTGAGACAGACGAAACAAAATGCGCGTTCGGTCGCTGTTTTGTTTATCATCCGACCGGGTGGCGATTTTATGCTGTTGCGAGCAAAATAAATGCGCACAGCATAAGTCGCGTTCGTTTCCTAATCTTTATATTTTCCAAATAGGGTAGGCGTGCTAACTATCTGAACCAAAACGATTTTGGAAATATGTCAACTCGAAACGAAAGTCTAACATGATACCAAAAAATGTTTCTTACAAAAACAACAAAGCAGAATCTTTGTAAGATGCATCCGAGCTCTTTGCCGAATATTTTCACAGCGTGTATCGTTTGAGCAACGCAGAAATAGAACAAGGACGCCAATCACCAGTAGAAATCTTACCCGAATTCACCATAGCGGCATCTGATATACGACGAAAGATTTTAACGCTCGACGAATCGAAAAGTTGTGGCCCTGATGGAATACCAAACTCGTTTTTAAAAAAAATGTGTGAGTGGAATCGAAGAGCCCTTACAATTCCTCTTCACTTCATCGATTCGTGCCGGTTTATTTCCGAAGTTTTGGAAAATCTCGCATGTTATATCGACACACAAGAACGGTTCCAGGCTCACCGTAGAAAACTATCGTGGTGTTGCAATTCTCTCTGCAATACCCAAACTTTTCGAGAGTATTGTATACGATAAGATTTACCCGTGGATTGAAACGAAGACTTCGGATGTTCAACATGGTTTTCTCAAGAAACGCTCAACCGTAACGAACCTAACAGAGTTTGTATCGAGAACCTCTAGTGGATGATGGAAGGTTTTCAAGTTGACGCAATATACACAAACATGTCCAAAGCCTTTGACGTAATCAATATGAACGCTCTACTATCGGTATTATGCAAGAATGGAATAACCGGATCCTGTCTCCAATGGATTCGTTCGTACCTTATCGAAAGAACGCAATACGTCAAACTGCAGAACGTGAGATCTAGTACTTTCTCGGTCAACAGTGGTGTTCCACAAGGGAGTCACTTGGGACCCCTTCTTTTCATCGCTGTTATGAACGAATTTCCTGAAGTGCTGACTGATGTGTTCCCGCTGGTTTATGTCGATGATTTAAAAATGTTTTTACCCATTCGTCACCCGAAGGATTGCGTGACTCTGCAAAACGCCTTGCACAGGTTCACAGAGTGTTGCAGTAGATTCGGCCTAAAGATCAATTCCTCGAAATGCAACGTGATAACATTTTCTCGGAAAATAAGCAATATCACTTATGAATACCGCTTAGAAAACGATTTCATCATTGCTCGGCAAAGCTCAGTATAAGACTTAGGTGTGGAGTTGGACGCGGAGTTAACTTTTTTTCAAAACACATCGAAAAAGTTGTAGAAAGGCAAATTCTATGTTCGGAATGGTTAGTAGAATCTGTCACGAGCTGGATAATCCCTACACGATTGTCTCTATCTACACTGGATTAGTTAGAACCGTCATTGAATATGCCGGCATTGTGTGGCGTCCGTACTACAAAATACACAACAACAGACTAGAGAGAGTTCAGAAGAAGTTCTTGAAATACGCTTTGCGAAACCTTGGGCGGCAAGCAGAAATGTCGGAGTATCGATTCTTGTGCTTGCTGGTAGGTTTGGACACGCTGGAAATCCGAAGAAAATCTATCGACGCACTGTTTCTAAAGGACTTAATCTGTGGAAGATATTACTCGCCGTATTTATTATCTTGTATATCTCCGTACGAAGGCCGCAGCAGTTTACGAAGCGTAAGGCCGTTTCAACTAGCTAATCGCACCCAGAATTACGCCAGAAACGAACCAATGTACCGAATGATGGCATTTTACTACACAAACGTCGATATTATTCAACTAAGCACGTCCAGAGAAAAAATCAAAAGTAGAATTGTGCAGTGCTCTTTTACAAATTAACAATTACTGTAGTTATTAAGTGTCATTTATATTATAGAATAAGATAAAGGGCTGAAGCCTAGGATCAATAAAACTAAAACTAAATCTGTAACATAAGCAAAGTTTTAAGATGAGAACCAACACAACTAAAGAAATCTAAAAAAAACATTTAGCGTTGTTCCTATTTTGGCATATTGGGCTCGAAGCAAAACTTGTTCCTGAATGACAAAACACAACTTCACCTCGCTAGGAGGTAAGTTTTACCTTTTTTGGATTCACCTTTTTTTAGGTGAGTTGCACCTTTTTCCAGCTCGATTCAGGTAAACTTTACCTCGCTGTGAGGTGAGTATCACCTCAAAGAGGAAAAAATTACCTTTTTGGCTTTCACGAGCGTTGACCTTGCTATCTCGGTAAATTTTACCTTTTTATTATTTGTGTAAAACAATCCGAAACGAATCGAATTCTTTCAATGTGTTACTCATTTTTTGATTGAACTCGATTGAACTCGATCATGACAATTTATTTACCGTTAAAAACAATAACTTTCGTCTTGTCTTGATTTACGGATATTAAAACAATACTTTTTCTTTCGCAATTTTTTTTTCTCTGCAGACGCCAAACGGCCGAAGAACGCGAAGCGGAACGGCAGGCCGCCAACCGGTTGATGTTGTCCCTGCAGGCGGAAGCGCTGAGCAAAAGTTTTGGCGCCCCACCTCCACCGCCATCTGGAGCCGGAACGATTCCCTCGGGGGTGCCAGGAGGCGGAGGTCCAGCCGGGGCCCCCCTGGCCGCCCTACACGGATTACAGCCGTGGGCCGAGGCACATACGGCCGGTTGCTGAAACTGAAACTTCAGCCGCTGATGATTTAGTTTTTCGGCATCGATGAAAACTGAAAATTCGCCGAATAGATTTTGATAAGGAGAATAACACAAATTTTGTGATATATATAAGAAGCGGGAAGTAGTTTTGACAGCGTTAGTTACATTTAACAATTTTCAAAAAAAAAATCGTGTACATTTTTGTAAAAATTATCACCTTTTTATCTTATTGTGTAAGATAATGTGACTTTATTGACTTTAGGATAATGTAGGAAAGGTAGAATTCAGTAGGTTTAGCTTTTGTTACTCATTGATTGTACAAACTCATCCAGCTCACGACATAAGGACAACATCTTTACTCTAAGCAGTATTTTAGGTGGAAACCATCTAGCTGAGAATTTATAAACAAACAAAAATAACACCCAAAAGCAGCCGCAGTAGCAATAACAGCAAGAATAATCAACATCAAACCCGCCCCTGCCTAGAAAATTCCCGTATACATGTACAAATAATTACAGTAAGCACACTCACAATAACTAACCTTACTATAAACAACAAAGCAACAAAATAAATCTAGAAGATTTGAAAAATTAACAAATCAGCAATCATTTTATTTAAGTTTTTTTAACTCACGCCTATCGAATAAAAAAAACGGAAATCTTTTGTAGCCGATTGAAATAATAAACATAAACGGTACCAGCAAAAAATAAAAGACATAATTAAATAAATTACCTGTAAGAAACATGAGAAAAACAACTCAGAAAATCTCAGCCGAGCGTCTCGAAAGTGGAAAACAAGTCCCCATAAGCAAAACACACAAATTAATAAAGGAGGAGACACACATTTGTACATACAGATAAAGTTATGAAGGAAAGCAAAATTAAAACACATTAACTCAACCCATAAAGAGACTCACATTTTCTGGAGAATTAATTCGAATGGGCAATAAAAATACCTAAAAAAAAACAACAACATTTGCACGTCACTATCTTTTGATTTACATGAGAAAAATCCCTCAGCGAGCAAGTTCCGAGGGCTTTCGGATTTGCACCGGTCATGAAAGGGTTAATCCGCGGTGCACGGATTCTCCTGCTGATAATAATGGTGCCCAATGAAGTGCAACTAAGTGGAGCAGTCATTCGGACAGCTTTGACTCTGGTGAAAGTATTTTTCGACATTGTTGAGCTGTTGTTTTTTACAAATCGAGTTGATTACTGTTGATTAATTTTGAAGCCATGAAAGTCTTACGCCAATCCCAACGAACGAATACGAAATATGAATTCTGAATCTGAATTCTGAATCTGAATTCTGAATCTGAGTTCTGAATCTGAATTCTGAATCTGAATTCTGAATCTGAATTCTGAATCTGAATTCTGAATCTGAATTCTGAATCTGAATTCTGAATCTGAATTCTGAATCTGAATTCTGAATTTGAATTCTGAATCTGAATTCTGAATCTGAATTCTGAATCTGAATTCTGAATCTGAATTCTGAATCTGAATTCTGAATCTGAATTCTGAATCTGAATTCTGAATCTGAATTCTGAATTCTGAATCTGAATTCTGAATCTGAATTCTGAATCTGAATTCTGAATCTGAATTCTGAATCTGAATTCTGAATCTGAATTCTGAATCTGAATTCTGAATCTGAATTCTGAATCTGAATTCTGAATCTGAATTCTGAATCTGAATTCTGAATCTGAATTCTGAATCTGAATTCTGAATCTGAATTCTGAATCTGAATTCTGAATCTGAATTCTGAATCTGAATTCTGAATCTGAATTCTGAATCTGAATTCGGAATCTGAATTCTGAATCTGAATTCTGAATCTGAATTCTGAATCTGAATTCTGAATCTGAATTCTGAATCTGAATTCTGAATCTGAATTCTGAATTCCAATTCTAAATCTGGATTCTGAATCTGAATTCTGAATCTGAATTCTGAATCTGAATTCTGAATCTGAATTCTGAATCTGAATTCTGAATCTGAATTCTGAATCTGAATTCTGAATCTGAATTCTGAATCTGAATTCTGAATCTGAATTCTGAATCTGAATTCTGAATCTGAATTCTGAATCTGAATTCTGAATCTGAATTCTGAATCTGAATTCTGAATCTGAATTCTGAATCTGAATTCTGAATCTGAATTCTGAATTCTGAATCTGAATTCTGAATCTGAGTTCTGAATCTGAATTCTGAATCTGAATTCTGAATCTGAATTCTGAATCTGAATTCTGAATCTGAATTCTGAATCTGAATTCTGAATCTGAATTCTGAATCTGAATTCTGAATCTGAATTCTGAATCTGAATTCTGAATCTGAATTCTGAATCTGAATTCTGAATCTGAATTCTGAATCTGAATTCTGAATCTGAATTCTGAATCTGAATTCTGAATCTGAATTCTGAATCTGAATTCTGAATCTGAATTCTGAATCTGAATTCTGAATCTGAATTCTGAATCTGAATTCTGAATCTGAATTCTGAATCTGAATTCTGAATCTGAATTCAGAATCTGAATTCTGAATCTGAATTCTGAATTCTGAATCTGAATTCTGAATCTGAATTCTGAATCTGAATTCTGAATCTGAATTCTGAATCTGAATTCTGAATCTGAATTCTGAATCTGAATTCTGAATCTGAATTCTGAATCTGAATTCTGAATTCTGAATTCTGAATTCTGAATTCTGAATTTGAATTCTGAATCCTGAATCTGAATTCTGAATCTCAATTCTGAATCTAAATTCTGAATCTGTATTCTGAAACTGGATTATGAATTTGTATTTTTAATTCAAATTCTGAACTCAGAATCTGGATTCTGAATCCAAACTCGATATAAGATTTTTCATTCTGAAAAAAGCATTTCCTCTTTAAATGAAAATCATGAAAATTGTTACAAGAAAAAAAACTAAATGAAATCTACTAAAACCAGTCGAAAAACGTCATAAGTTTCTATATTCGAATGCTATGTTTTTATGTCCGGATGCTGAACAGACTCCCATTTCACTCAAACCAGATTCACACGATTACACAGGATCTGTTTTCTATCATAAGTCCTTTTTTTTGTCTATTTCCCTAAGGGTGCAACTGTTGCCAATTATGCTATAAATATGTTTATCATTCCACTCGTTTCCCGAAGCAAAAGCAGTCTCTAATGTTTGTAGCACTTCTTGCCAAAGTCGAATCAGCTGGATATTGTTTCCTATTCTATGGTTTGGAACCGCCACTTGATTCTTGAGATAACATCTAGCGTAACATTTAAAAAGGGCGAAACTAGCAGTTAGCTCGAAACGAGAAAAACGCGTTTGAAAATTCGGAACACCTATTCAAATCCTATTTATAAAATCGACCACTTTTTGTTCAGCAAAATCAAAAAATGTGCATTATATTCACTTATTGTTCGATGATTATCAAGAACTTTAACTTTTTTCGCGTAATTTCCGAGATTTTCGAGTTTCGCCCTACTATTGTTTTCGATTTCAGTTACGCCTGCAAGTTTCGCCCAATTGATCGGCCGTTTTTGTTTTGGTTTTGAAGTTATGCCCATTCATCCTACACGCAAAAACTAATTAGGCCGTTTTGTCACACACGGTCAACTCAGTTACGCCTTTTGGCTCTACACGAAAAGAAAAATTCACTCCATTTGAATAGGCGTAACTTCACGTTCCAACGAAAATGCATCAACAGGAAGTTTCGCCCAATTGAATTTTATCAATTTTTTGAAAGTTTTAAGTAATTTTAAGATGAAACCGCGTTTGATAGGTAAAGTGCAACCGCGTGCATCCGGAATGACCGTTAACTCGATTTGTTTACATTTGGCAGTTTCGCCCTTTTGAAATGTTACGCTAGACATGTTTTGATAGGCGAGTATCGAGTATTGTAATATGATAAACGAGGAGGGGTGCGCAAAACGCATGCATGCGGGATGGATGGCTCTTTTTTTCCTAGCATCATCTCTCCCTCGACGCTTCGCTTGACGACTAACTTAATAAAGTTCTCATCATTTAACGATTAAAAGAGGGTTGTCGACTCAACCGAGATGGAACGAACGTCAAGGATTTGTCATTTGTTCTGGTGCGCGGAATCCTTGCATGTGGTTCAACTGCCAAATGGGATTCGGCCAAGAAGTAGCAATTCTGCAGCCATCGATTCACCTAGCAGTCATTTTATAAAATTTGCTTACAGCTTTAGTGGGTAGACAAATCAAAGAAGTCTAAGTTAATTTCCCTGAGATTCGGGAAGTCATTTCAGTTCGAACACCCTACACTGCAAAAAATCGACACCTATAGAATATGTTCCTTCACACATAAGCCAATAAATCTCTGCTACTATATGATTAAAATAAAAATTATGTTTGTGTATTAGTTTTAATTGGATTGGAATATGATGTTCATTACCTTACACATAACTATTATGAATATCATCTTTGAAAAATTTCACTCTTTCAAAATGGCCGAGTTGAAAAAGAAACATGAGGTGCCGGTGAAAAAAACTTTGTCTCGAAACAATAAAGGCAAATAAGGTTAGTAAATTGCATTATAAACTTCTAAAAGTTGTTGTTTCTTACAATAACCACACAGCGTATTGATTTTCTTTACTTTTTCTCTTTACAGCAAGTTTTGGTGATAGTTGAGAATGCTGGATTCGGAAAAGGAACTTCGGATATCTCGGATGATGAGCCACCGGAAAAGACAAAAGTGCAGTGACGAAAACCAACTTTAAATATTTTGTATAAGAAGATTCAATGAATTAAAAAAATGTTATTGAAAATAAAATCACAGTTTTCCTGCCTAATTCTAAACGCCGGAAACTACATTCGAAGAAAACATAATTTGAGGCCTATTTTTAGGCGTTTTAATTGCGCATATAACATCCATATGTGTAAATTTATCATTTTTATGTGTCGCATATGAACCTGAAATATTTCCTGAACCTATGTGTGACACATAAATTTTAATTGGAAGACAAATTGCAAAAATCTATATAAGCCGACACATACCCTTATATGTGGATTTTTTGCAGTGTACGATTTCCTATTACTAAACGAGCCGCCGTTAGGCCTAATAAAGGGAGTCCCTATACGCCGTATTACCGCGCAACCTGTAGTTTTTGTCGAAATTATTACAGAAATATCTGTAATTACTTTCGAAATACCTATAAAAATTACCAAGAAATTAGAATTCTGAAAAAATAGACAAAAAATATTTGACGTTGCCTACAGCAAAACCAATGATTGGTCAGCTCTTTTTCGCCGAAAGTTATGGCAGCACAGAAGTAAACGAACTTCGGTAAGTCAAGAATCGATTAACGAAGTTCGGTAAAAAATAGACGTCAAAATTTATCAATTACCGATTTTTTCTGAACAACAGATCTTATTTACCGAACTCTGTGATTTTCGTGTACTTTGTAGACTCTAATTCATTTTTTATTCTCGAATTCATCACAAGTCTTCTGAACAAGAACAGTAAATAACAATTATCTGGCAAAACATAACAATTTCAGGCAAGCAGTCCTACTCAAAAATAACTCGCGTAGATGCATAGCCCACAGAACAAAAAAAAAGCAAAGTAGGCGCGTGATTTCAAAACTATCCGGCATTGAGGGTTTCGTCCATCCGTGTACCACCTCTCCAATTTATCCTGCTGCGATTAAGTTGTTATGCGATACCAGAACCCCGAAATGATTTCAGAGGGAAGGGAAATCCGAACATTAGCTACCGTACCTAGTGCTTTACACGAGGTTTTCAATTTTCCCAGCGTGATGCCGAAGGGACCTGTCCGGGCGCCTGGGCGTTTGCCGCCTGGAAACGGCACTTGTTCCGATGCCGTTTCGCACTTACCGCATATGTAGGATCTACCATCCAGAAGGACAATAGTTTTCAATTTAATCTGCGCATCGTCGGTGTCATCCCCCGGGGAATGGCGGAATCGATGCCGAACGTACGTTCTCACGCCGAAACAGGTTGATTGGGGTGATGATTTTTCGACACGGTAGGAATCAGTTTGCTAACTGCTGGTTGTTTTCTCTGCGAATTAAATGAACACACAATGTGAATCTTAACATTCAATTGACTATATGAATTGAAAAAAATCGTCGAACAGAATTTTTCTTAATAAGTTTCACGAATTCATGATGATGTTACTAAAGCTTAATTCCTTTAAAAAAAACTGCTGTTGATGTTTGTTGGCCACACAAGTTGCATAAATAAAGGTGTTATACAAAATGACTTCGCGTCTTACTTACTTAATGGTCCCGCGTCGATTCTCCGGCACATGGGGCCTTGGAAAAAGACCTTCACTGTTGACGGCCCGGGCCAGCGTCTTCACTCGCTGCCAGCCAAGGTTTTCGTCAACTGTACGGATTTCAGCGGCTAGATTACGCCGCCACGAGCTTCTGGGCCTGCCTCTTCTTCGATGCCCATCTGGATTCCAGTCAAGCGGCTCTCTGCAAATCTCGTGTTCATCTCTTTGCAGCGTGTGCCCAATCCATCTCCACTTACGCTCCCAAATCTCGCTTTCTAGCGCCTTTTGATGACACAGGCGATATAGTTTCAGGTTTGAGATCCAGGTGCCAGGCCATCAAGCGCGGATAATATTCCGCAGGCAGCGGTTTACAAAAACATACAGTTCTCGCGTTGTCTCCGCATATGTGCATCAATTTTCACAACCCGTACAACAATACTTCAAAAATTCTCTCGGAATGCTTCAACAAGATTTTAGAGACAGGAACCTGCCCTGAATGTCTCAAGACAGCTTGAGTTATTCCAATATTTAAATCTGGAGATACTCTCGATGTAAATAATTACCGTCCCATATAATCTTTAAGTATTTTTAGTAAGGTTTTCGAAAAGCACTTAATAACCAGAATGAACAGCTTTCTGAATGAAAATAACGTTTTCTACAATCTTCAATATGGGTTTAAATCTGGAACAAGTACGCTTACAGCCATCTGCGAATTGCTAGATTCTGTGATTTAAAAAATAGATGCCAAAAAAATCGTGGGTGGATTCTTTCTAGACCTTAAGAAGACCTTCGACACTCTTAATCATGGTATACTACTGAAAAAATTGGAGTGTTATGGCATAAGAGGGCTAGCCAACAATCTTATACGCAGGTACTTGGCTAACAGCAAACAATTTGTCATCTTAGGTGAGACAAAGAGCTCTCTAGAGAGCTTGGAAGTTGGTGTCCCACAAGGCAGCAATATAGGACCTTTACTGTTTTTACTGTACATCAATGATCTCAGCAAATTACCGCTGCGTGGTATACCTCGTCTATTTGCTGATGGTACAGCCTTATTTTATCCTGAAAACTATCCAAATGCTGTTATAACCAACATGGCAGAAGACTTAAAACTCCTTGACAAATATTTTTCAGCTAACCTCCTGACCCTCAATCTTGCTAAAACGAAGTACATGATTTTTCACTCTCCGAGGAAAAAAAATCGAACTTAATTGCGATCTCAATCTATCCAATACATCTATAAAGAGGGTTACCAACTTCAAATATCTAGGAATAATTTTAGACGAAACTCTGTCATGGTTCTGCCACATTGATCAACTACAAAAAAAATTTCATCCCTGAGCGGAGTCTTATGGAGGGTGAAAGCTTTTGTTCCTCGTCATATTTTACTTAAATTTTATTTTGCGTTTGTACATATACTATTTAATAGCTGTTTGGGCAGAGCGTCGTTATCCCTTGTTTCTCGACTACAAACCCTTCAAAACCGTTTTTCTGAAAATCATATTCAATTTTCCTTTTCCTTATCCAACCAACTTAATTTATTCTAGTCGCTCTCACAATATATTATCTCTCTCCATACTTTGTGATCTTCAAACTATAACCTATGTTTTTGATAATTTAAACTCTTCAAACAATAATCAAAACTTAAGATTCAATGCGGGTTTGCGATATCACAATACTCGTCAATCATTGGTCCAACAAAATTCAACAGCCTTCCTGAAGAAATTAGAAACAGTTCCAATAGAAATATTTTAAAGACCAAACTTATGCAGTACTACAAAGATAACCTGAACCGATGATCACTTACTTACTTACTTAATGATCCCGCGCCGATCCTCCGGTGCATAGGGCCGTGGTAAAAGACCTCCACTGTTGACGATCCGGAGCCAGCGTCTTCACTCGCTGCCAGCCAAGGTTTTCGTCAACTGTACGGATTTCAGCGGCTAGACTACGCCGCTTCTGGGCCTGCCTCTTCTTCGATGCCCATCTGGATTCCAATCAAGCTCATCTCTGCAAATCTCGTTTTCATCTCTTCGCAGCGTGTGACCAATTCATCTCCATGCACTTACGTTCCCGAATCTCGATTTCTGGTGCCTTTTGATGATACCGGCGATGTAGTTCCACGTTTGAGATCCAGTTGCCAGGCCACCAATTTCACAAAAACTTGCAGTTTTCGCGTCGTCTCCCCATATGAGCACCAAGTTTCGCACCCGTACAACAATACGGATTTGATATTTGAGTTGAAGATTCCCCAGGAAACATAAAATCTTATCAGAAATGATAAATAAAGTCGTTTACAATGGTGTTGCAAGTCGCAATTCCAAAAGCATAGTAAAAGGATCGTATACAATGTCGTCTGAAGACAGTTTGAATCGGTTATGATGAAAGGCCGCCGATTTAGAAATGAATTTGCTCCCATGCGGGCTTCAAGTGAGAAAATCATCATCATGTCCTCTCTGCAGTCAGCAGTGCATCCAGATGGCAAAAAATCAGATGGGAATTGAGTATTATTGATCAATGAAAGACCTGGAAAATATTGTCGCTGGCAACGTTTTGAAGGGTCTATGAGAGCAAAATCTTGTGGTGTCGTCTTACATTCTTCCGATAGCTAAGAGTAAGGTGCCGGATATCGCCCAATTGGTGTAGTTTCCGTCGCTTTAGATAGAAATGAAATTTATGTATGTATACTGCCTCCACTTTGGTAGGTAAATGCTGTTTTTTCAACTTTCATACGATCATTCTATAATGTATATCAAAACAGCATAAGAATATAGCTACAAAAATGTTTGGTTGGCCGGATTTTAGTTTGTAGAGAGATCTGGCGTGAGCGCCAGATGTTTCGGGCAGATAATGGAAGCACTCCACTTTCTCAACTTGTTTCCCAGCTACCATGAAACTGGAGGGATTTCCTGTGTTGATCTCCATCGACTTGGTCTTTCCGACATTGGCCCTGCGCCGCGCGTGACGTGATGATAGTCAAGTCACCCAAGTCACTCTATTCCAGTAGTCGGTTTAGGTGAGAAACGTCACTTCGGATGAACTTTGTGAGCTCTTACCCTATTCTCGTAGTCATCGTGGGTGAGAATAGTTGCATACAGGTGACGAGTTTAGGTGAGAATTGTCGGTACCTTTTCAAGTGGTGACGAGACAGGAATTTAATCGAAAATTTATGTAAATCAGAATGTTGGGCTCTAGATAGTAAATTATACTAATCAATGATAGTTTTGGAAACAAAATGAAACAAATTTATCAGCAAATATTTATGATTCTCAAATATATTGAAACTTTTTCATTGCTATCTAAAATATGTAATTTGAATTGAAATACTGAATGGAAAGTATGATCTCCAAATGAAATCCAAAATTCAGTTTTAATTGAAATTTTAATTGCGAAACGTTAAAACGATGAAATGACGAAAACTTTGAAAATCAAATATTAGTAGTTTTAATTTTATTTTCACTTTTAAATGACAATATGCCATGCTAAGAAATATTTTTCAAAATAGTAAAATGTGGAATTCAAGTGAAAGGGAGAGTTAAGGATTACCGGTATCAGGCGACATTAGTCAGGACTTTTAAACAAAAATGAATTTCCTGTGAGGTTCCAAAGAAAAATAAGCCGTTAATAAAATCAATTGAATTCTTTTTTTTTATTTGGTTCAATGCTTTATTAGACAACTTTTTAAAAATTAAATTGAAATATGGATTCGACGCTAAAACTGAAGCACAATTTAAAGTGTGGTTTTCGAATTCAAATCAGGAATCCTGGTAAATTGAAAACCGGATTCAGGTTTTGTAACAAGTGTTCGGTTAGTGATGTCAGTGTTTGTTGGAATTTTCGATCGCGTAAACTTTAAATGTGCCAAGAAGATTCTTTGCTTGTGGAGAAGCTGACGTAAGTTGAAGTTCGCCCCGAACCCCTAGGCACCAACATGACAGCACAGCTCAACGTCAGGCTTCGTAACCTCATTACCAGATGGCGGTTGTATAACGCGGCGAAAAGGCGAAGCGAATTGAGGATCGAAATGGGGCGAAAGAACGGTGACGTATAAGAACTTTCTACGCGGCTACGGGGTCAAAGACCTGCCGATAATCGACCATTTTCACTACCATCGACTAGAGCAGCACATCGTAGACAGCGTGCCAAAAACAGTATCTAGTAGTGAAAAATAAAATTCCGGAATACTCCGATTATCAGGATATCCAGGTAAACACGAACCCCTACCCAGTAACCGCAGTAACCACCGTTCTCCAACGCCAACCTAAAACCCTATTTCGATTTCTCCAGGACCCCGAGATTTTACCTTAAATCGGAGGTGTGCTCCTCGCTACGAGGCTTGGCCTAGACTCCGCCATTACAACTGAGCCCAGGTCTGTCAACATACCGAGCGTCGTGAACACCATCTTCGTAGCTTGCAATCGGAACTGCGATTGCCGCCTAGTTTGTAGACCGGAGCATCGACCGACAACCGCCTTATAGTTGTATTGGGGAACCGCCGACCGACAGCCAATCCAGTGCAGTATAGTGCAGCTTCTGTAACCTGCACGATCGCCGAGCCACGTTGTGAACGCGGAGGAGCTACGACCAGGCGTCCGGTTCAAGGAAGAAGGTGCCCTCACAACAGCATAAGCCAGTGATTCGTTACGAGTTACGAAGTTACGAGGTACGAAGTTACGAAGTTACGAGGTAGGAGATAGCTATAAGGGGTGGGACGCAGTCCCCAGTGTACACGACCCAAGACCAACAAGACCAACTTAAATAAACGTGGGAGGTTTCAAAACGAATCGAAGTGTTTTCTTGGCTAGCCGAATCGTCTGTAGCTTAAGGCGACCCTGAGGCATAGAGGGGGGAATCTCAGCATCACTGAGAACTGAACTGAACCCGCTAGCCGACCATTTGTTATAGTTTATGTTACCGATATGTGACATTTGAATCAGATGCTGCTTCTACTGTTTTGTTGTTTTCGATAAGTGCTCCGGCATGCCACGGGGGTAACCTCGGTTGTGGAAAATATATATACAGGCAGCATTCGCCATTACTGAAAACAAAAAAAAAAGGTTATCTTCACAGATAACCACGGTCACTCACCTAGAATGAACCTCTGTCACTTTACCCGCATCGACTACGGGAATAAGGTGAATAATCTCACAGTGACTCGAGGTGACGTGACAATCGTCACCTCATGCGCGGCGCAGAATAAGGGCCATTGACTTTTGTGCAGTTCCTCTTCGTGTGCTGCTAGCTGAACGAGAGGCGCGCGTCATTCCTCAATGGGCGTCGTTTACTGACTGACAACCGCTCACGGCACGACAGCTCAGCCGTCGTGTGTGTGCGTGTTGTAAGGATGATGGAGGGAGATTGCCGACTCAGACAGTCCTATCAGCCGAGAGAGTGTCGTGCTCGCAATTATCGGCTACACATCTCCCCCCTACACAAACATTAAAAAAAAAGGAACAATTATTTAGAAATTTAAAAGCAATAATATGCGACAACACGGATATTTCATCTCTTTTCTTCGATCCAATCCTTCCAAACAATTTTTGTAAACGCAGTTAACATTTTCTTTTGTGGTTATTCATATCAATATTTTTATCTTTTGTTATCAGTAGCTGTAGTGTTCAGCGAAGGCTGATGACTCCCAGGACTCCATTTCCCAGTAAATCTTTTGTTTCAATGCATACTCTGAATCAGTTAATTTTTACTGAAGTTTTTCAGTAAACTGACGAACAATGTTTCTAATTCACTTAGTAAAATTTACTCTCTATTATCAATTTGCATGAATAAGGGATAAACTGACGGAAACACCATTTCTTCAACTCAATGAATTTCGAAACGAGATATGCCCTCCCAATCATTGTGGAACTTCGACAAAAGACAGTTGGGCGACAGTTTCGAATTGTCACTCCAGTCCTTCCGAACTAAACGACATGAAATGATATCCAAACAAACTTTTATTTACTCGATATCTTGCTCCAGATAAACTTCAATTTAATCCTGATCCAATTCGCTATCAAATCAACTTTTTATACTAAACTGTTCAACCTGGCGATTTCAAACCAAAGTTTTTCATATCAAAATGACCCTTTTTTAAAAGTTTTTTTTAAAGGCTTCAAAAAGTGAACCTTCATGTTGGTCACTCGGATACAATGCAAATTCATTAAGTGTCCTTCAGGACCGGACCTTCAGACCGATCCTCCCGGTCAAAAGCAAACTCATAAAGTGCACCTTCAGAACACTTCATGTTGGTCCTCCCGATCCATCGAAAATTCATAAAGTGATCCTACAGAACACTCTTCATATTGGTATCCAGATTCAACGTAAATAAGTAAAGTTATCCTACAGAAAACTCTTCATGTTGGTCCTCCAGATCAAACGTAAATTATTTAAGTGAACCTTCAGATCACACAAATTAACAATTAGTGTAATTATTAAGTGTGTTTTATATTATAGAATAAGATAAAGGGCTGAAGCCGAGAATCTAATCAATAAATAAATAAATACTCTTCATGTTGGTCCTCCCGATCCAACGTTAGTTCATAAA
Source organism: Uranotaenia lowii (assembly GCF_029784155.1). Classification (NCBI taxonomy): domain Eukaryota; kingdom Metazoa; phylum Arthropoda; class Insecta; order Diptera; family Culicidae; genus Uranotaenia; species Uranotaenia lowii. The sequence continues at coordinate 188,692,336 of NC_073691.1, read as the reverse complement.
GTGAACCTTCAGAACACTCTTCATGTTGGTCCTCCCGATCCGACATAAATCCATAAAGTGAACCTTCAGAACACTCTTCATGTTGGTCCTCCCGATCCAACGTAAATCCATAAAGTGAACCTTCAGAACACTCTTCATGTTGGTCCTCCCGATCCAACATGAATTCACAAAGTGAACTTTCAGAACACTCTTCATGTTGGTCCTCCTGATCTGACATAAATCCATAAAGTGAACCTTCAGAACACTCTTCATGTTGGTCCTCCCGATCCAACGTAAATCCATAAAGTGAACCTTCAGAACACTCTTCATGTTGGTCCTCCCGATCCAACGTAAATTATTTAAGTGAACCTTCAGAACACTCTTCATGTTGGTCCTCCCGATCCAACGTAAGTTCATAAAGTGAACCTTCAGAACACTCTTCATGTTGGTCCTCCCGATCCAACGCTAGTTCATAAAGTGAACCTTCAGAACACTCTTCATGTTGGTCCTCCCAATCCAACGTAAATCCATAAAGTGAACCTTCAGAACACTCTTCATGTTGGTCCTCCCGATCCAACGTATATCCATAAAGTGAACCTTCAGAACACTCTTCATGTTGGTCCTCCCGATCCAACGTAAATTCACAAAGTGAACCTTCAGAACACTCTTCATGTTGGTCCCCCCGATCCAACGTAAGTTCATAAAGTGAACCATCAGAAGACTCTTCGTTATGGTATAAGGATGCACATTTACTAAATTATCTTCAGTCTTTTTTCTCCCCAGCTAAACTTCAAGTGATTCGATGAAATCGAAATTCAACTACGATAGAAAACTCAACTTTTGTCAACAATCCTATCTCAATTGAACTACAGTCGGATTAAAACTCTTATCGCGACTGAAACTTTGATTGGAACTCCCATCGCAATCAAACTTCAGTCGGGACTTACAACTGATTAGCTTCTAGAAACCTGGCTAAATATTGGTTCAATAATTACGTTTAGATTTTAATCTGAAATTAAAAACACTATCAAGTACAGGGCTTGTCTATTGCGTGCTAGCAGTTTTTTTCTAAACTTATTATAATCTTAAATATAACAACATAATTTGAAGCTTATTTTTAAAAACACATCATCTCAAATATGAAAACATTTGTAATCTCATTTATAGAAACAACATCTCAACGATTTCTGTTGGAGATCTCGTTCCAACAATTCTTCGTTGGACCTTTCGTTCCAACAATATTTTTTTAAACCAATGCTTTTGATTTGTTAAGAAATTTAAACACTGATTAATAACATCACATTTATGTCATCAAAGTTTTCAGAAATGTGCATCTGTTATTTGAATTTGGTTTAATTGAATTATTTTTTTTTACGTAAAATTATTATATGTCCCAGTTACCGAGAACAAAGTATTCTAAATTATTTGTCTGTAGCGAGCGAGTTTTATAACTATTGCTCAGCGAATGTTATTTCCTTTGAACATGTGAGAGAATTGCTCGCGCTGATCAATCATGGTTGCAGTTGTTATCATTTAGCTTGCATTGATTGATTTACATGTAATGGATAATCGAGGTGTAGAAGTGAAAACTCAAGCAGACAAACGATGAGCACGAAGGAGATATTCAGTTTTCATGCTTTGACTGTACCTACCTAATTATTGATCAATCACTCAAGCGTTAAAAAATAGCAGTGTAACCAATTACGTTTTACTTGTTTGCTTATCTCCCGCCATGTTTGCAATATTCAAAAAATATACACAAATTATCCAACCATTAATAACAACCAAAAATTGTTTCAAAAATCTGTTTCCACATACGATCCCAATTTCACAAAACAGATTGTAAAAGGTAAAATAATTCAATATTTATGTTTTAATTTTCATTTAGAAAAAAAATATGACAATTCGTTCGTTTACTTAATGAATTTTAACATACCTGAATCAGCTCAATTGTAAGTGCGCATCTATTTAAATTTAACTCGAACAACAAACCATCTCATTTTTGTTTTCCACTTTCAGCCAGATTTTCATTTATTTCACTTGTTTACTCCAAGACTGAACAGCGAAACCTGGATCCATAAAACTTTGCACTTCCCTCTTTAAGGGCACCTTTCGTTTCGTTTTCTTTTTAAACCCGATTTTTATATTAGCCAATCAATATTGATTCTCACTTCATCGGATTTATAAGTCTTAGATCACAACACCTTAAACCGAGAAAAAAACAACTGAATAAATGAAATCAGCAAGCCTCCCGTTCAGCCAAGTTGAAAATTAGCCTCCTGGCGGGATTCGCCATTGTGCAGTTCCTCTTCGTGTGCTGCTAGCTGAACGAGAGGCGCGCGTCATTCCTCAATGGGCGTCGTTTACTGACTGACAACCGCTCACGGCACGACAGCTCAGCCGTCGTGTGTGTGCGTGTTGTAAGCAGGGTTGTCAACTATTTTTCAGAAAAGTCTGGAAGATTTTGAAAAAATGTCTGGAATTGTCTGGACACCAAAGTTTTGAAGGTGGCTCCCTTTTTTTTGGTCCCCATAAGGGGCCGTTCACATACCACGTGGACAACGTAGGAGGGGGGGTATGGAAATGTCCACGCTTGTCTACGGAGAGGGGGGTAGGGGTTTGGGTCATGTCCACGTGGACATACTTACTTTCAAAATATTTTCAAAAGGTAAATAAATATTAAGAAGTTTAAATCATAATCTTCAAATAGTATACCTTTCCAGTTTAAGTTTAAAAAGTAAGCAGCTACTTGAAAGCAAGTGATAAATATGGTAATAACGAAATTTAAAAATTTTAATTTTTAAAGGAAATTCTTATTCGGTTTTTCAAAATCAACCATTTGAATAACAAAAAGGCAAAAAGTGGTGTTTTCTAACTTTTAATCATAGGTATTTAAAATAAAAACTTTTTTAAATCTGTCCACGTGGGAGGGGGGTAGGGGTTTGCCAAATGTCCACGCTTGCCCACGGAGGGGGAGGAGGGTAAAAAATCTCATTTTTCTGTCCACGTGGTCCACGGCCCCTAAGATCAATTTTGCAAGTTGCAATTCACGCAGCGGAATGATTTTTGATTTCAAAGAAAAGTGCCGAATTTTTTCCTTTGATTATGGTTTAAACAGATATTGCTTTGGTTAAAAGGTATTTTCCTTGGTTTTAAAGAATCTTTCTTTTCAATCAAAATCTTGATGCTTTGAAACAAAAAACATCAAAAGAGCAAAGTTGTTTTCGTTTGCTACAATGTTATTTAGATTTAGATTTGGTTCATTGAACCATTTTCCTTTTATTATAATTGTAAGAAATATTTTCTGTTGATCCGAAGTTCCTATTAGGAATTTTGAATAAGAAAAACAAAGAAATTAAATCATAAATTGGTTCACTATAATTGAATCTTCCGGTCCTAATTTTGGCCTGACGGCATTCTTCTTGGGTCGCTCAATAGACTTCCGGAAGCAACTCCGGTTGCTAGCTTGATTGGTCATCCAACTGGTCAATGACGCTGAAAATTGGGCCAAAGATAATCAGGATTTGGGGTGGAACCAGTCGTGGTCCTGTAAAAATGCAAGATTTTATATGAAATCTTACATATTCACTTTTAGATTAACGGATTAACATACACTTACCATTTTTCATCAAGAATTATCCTAAATAGCTGTCTCTTATTCGAATTATTCGCATTCGATTTTTGCTCAATCCAAAATATCTTCCGAGTTTGAAGTTTCAATTTAAAGCAAATATTCCTTTCTGTTGAAAACATTTTTTTTTTTGGTTGAAAGAAAACTCAACTCAATAAAAAGTGCAAGTGGACAAATATCTTTTGAATCCAACAATTTGTTCAAAATCAAAGTCCAAAATTATTCAGTTCAAAAAATTAATTCTTTCTTTCCAAAATTTTTCTTTCGAATCATAATTCGAATCAATAATTTATTGATTCAAAGAAAACAGGAATTTGATTAAAAAAACTGAATATTTTGAATCAAAGTCAGTTTTGATTTGTTTCAAAATCCAAGTTTTCTCTGCGTTTCGTATTTTTCTGTCACTATACCAGTCACGTGCTCTGAATGACTCTCAATTGAACATTCATCTTCAAAGCATTTGCCAATATTAATAAGTTTCGAACACTTTTGAATTTATAATTCATGAAATCTATCATTTCCTGTCATATTACATCATGGCCAATTTGAATTTTCATAGTTTATTATAATTATTAATGTCAAACCCAAAAGTCTGGAATTGTCTGGAAGAAATGTCAAAAGTCTGGAAGTCTGGAAACCTAAAAAAATGTCTGGCAAAAGTCCAAAAAGTCTGGAAGATCCAGATAAAATCTGGAAGGTTGACATCCCTGCTTACAACCAGTGATGTCAACCTTCCAGATTTTGTCTGGATCTTCCAGACTTTTTGGACTTTTGTCAGACATTTTTTCAGGTTTCCAGACTTCCAGACTTTTGACAATTCTTCCAGACAATTCCAGACTTTTGGGTTTGGACATAAATCGTTCTAAGAAACTATAAAAATTCAATTTGGTCATGGTGTAATATGGCAGGAAATGATTAGAATTTATGAATTATGAATTCATAAGTGTTCGAAACCTATTAATATTGACAATTGCTTTGAAGATGTATGTCAAATTGAGATTAAGACATAATACGTGACTGATATGGTTTGACGATTACCTACATACATACAAGACATAACACGTGACTGATATGGTAATAATGACAGAAAAATAGTATTGCGACATTGAGATCTGGGGACAAAAAAAAGGTGTCCAGACATTTCCACACATTTCCAGACATTTTTAAAAAATGTTCCAGACTTTTCTGAAAAATAGTTGACAACCCTGGTTGTAAGGATGATGGAGGGAGATTGCCGACTCAGACAGTCCTATCAGCCGAGAGAGTGTCGTGCTCGCAACTATCGGCTACACAACTTTGAGACGTGCTGCCTTGAAACTTTCGGTGAGGTCGTCGAGGTTGCTCTTCATATCCGGTTGCGTTTGGGCGAGCAAAACAATATCGTCAGCCAAGTCAAGGTCGTTCAGATGCTCCATTGTTGAAGGATTCCACGACAATCCTCGGTTCGGTGCACAGTCGATCGATCCAGTCAGAATCTCATCCATTACGATTAGAAAAAGTAGCGGTGATAAAATACATCCTTGTCTCACTCCAGCAGTTACCGGGATCGGTTCGGACAAGACACCGTCGTGCAAGACCTTGCACGAAAATGCCTCGTATTGTGCTTCGATGAGATGGACTAGTTTCTCTGGGACCCGTCGTCGCCTTAGAGCCGCCCAGATGTTTTCATGGTTCAGTCGGTCGAATGCTTTTTCGAAATCAACGAACACCAGCAGAAGAGAGTCCTGGAATTCGTTGATTTGTTCCAGTATGATTCGTAGCGTTGTGATGTGGTCCACACATGATCGTTCGGATCGGAATCCAGCTTGTTGCCGTCGGAGTGTTGCGTCGATTCTCTTCTGGATCCATGGATCTCCCAGGATAACTTTGCAGAGTACCTTGTACAGATCTAAGTTATGCCTCGCCAGTTACCGCACTCGGTCAGGTCTCCTTTCTTCGGGACATTTACAAGGATACCCTGCATCCGGGAAGTCGGCCGGGAATTTTGCAGTATCCCAGATGTCAGCGAGAAGACGGTGCAACATTTGTGCTGAGAAGGTAGGGTCAGCTTTGGGCATCTCAGTAGGAATGCAATCGATTTCAGGCGCTTTGTTGTATTTCATGTCTTTGATCTATTTCAGCCAGCGAGGCGCTTCCAAGTTGACACCGCGCCGTTAACACGTTCGTCGCCACGCTCATTTTGGTAGTTTTACTAGCTGGGCCCAAAGAAATTTTCAGAGAGACAAAGCAAAGAGGGAGAACTCCCATATTTGAAACGTGTGGCGAAGCTGAGCGGTTAACTCAAATAAGAGAGCGTCATCCGCTTTTTGATGTGACGGGGCCCCCCAGGAAATACACCCGACACCCGAATATGGGTGACGTGGCGACGAACGTGTTAATGCGATTTACTGTTGGCGCTTTGAGCTGCGGGTTCTGTTGGCCATCGCTGTTTGTGACTTGGAAGAGTTGTTCAAAATTCTCAGTCCAACGCTTGAGCTGATCTGTTCGATCTGTCAACAGCTGACCTGCTCGCGCGGTCTTTTAGCGGCATTCTTGCATTAGTTCTTACACCACTAAGGCGGCGAGAAATGTCATAAAGTAATCGGATATCTCCATTTGCGGCGGCTCTTTCTCCCTCTTCGGCAAGGGAGTTTGTCCAAGCTCTCTTGTCTCGTCTGCAAGCTCATTAACTGCCATTTCCAGTTCCGCATATCGTAAGCGGGCGGCTGCTTGGCTGACCCGGTACATGCCTACTCAATTCCAACTTTCACCTTTCTCCGATCATCGACCATCCTCTAAGTTTCATCCGACATCCATTCACTTCTTCTTCCACAGACTTTACCGAGAGTACCATGGCTCGTCGTGATAAAAGCATTCTCGATTCTACACCACTGTTCTTCGACTGTTCCGTCTGTAGGCAGTTCCGAGGCTCGCTATTCAAGCTGTTCAACGTATGCCCTTTTCACCTCTGGATTCTCCAACCGGCGGACGTCGTATCGACATCCGACTTTCTCCTCTCGCCGCTGGACACGGCGACTCTCAGTCGTATCTCACCAAGGACGAGGTGATGGTCAGATGCAATGTCTGCGCTACGTTTGTTGAGGACATCAAGAAAGCTCCTTCTCCATTTAAGGCTGATGCAGATGTGGGCAATTTGATTTTCTGTTAGGCCATCTCGGGATACCCAAGTGACCTTATGTGCTGCTCGATGGGGGAAAGGCGATCCACCGATCACCAAGTTGTTGTTGCCACAAAATTCTACAAACAGCTCTCCGTTTTCGCTCATCTGTCCTAGACCATGGCGCCCCATGATGCACTCAAAGTCCTGATTATCGGAGCCAATCTTTGTGTTGAAGTCGCCTAAGTGGATTTGAATGTCGCCCTTCGGAATTTTCTCAACCACGGTGTTCAATAGACTGTAAAACTGCTCTTTCTCCTGCAAATCAGCAACGTCAGTTGGCGCATAACACTGAGAGTAAAGCAGTTCTTGCCCAGACTGTGTCTTGTGTCCTCCAGTGTTAGTTTGTTGTTTTCATGGACTTTTTTCGGCGAGGAATAAAAACAAATTATTTGCCAGTTGGTTTTTATTCCTCGCCGAAAAAAGTCCATGAAAACAACAAACAATTCATCGCGGCGATTAAACCAGTTAATCAACTCTCCAGTGTTAGGCAAACGGACTTCGCTCAGTCCCAATACCTCTAGCTTGAGGCGGCTAGTTTCTCTAGCAAGGTGAGCTAGCTTATCTGGCTGGGCAAGGGTTAAAACATTCCAAGTTCCAATTCTAGTCCGTGTTTTCATGCTAGAAGTCGTTGCCAAAGTTCCAATTCGGTTATTTCTTCTCTAAGTTTCTGTAACAATTAAAAAAATCGGGAACAGTAGGTTGTTAGCCTAAGGTCCCTATCCCGCGATGAGGCGGCCATCTTGGGCTTAGCTGGCGGGAACCGCATTTTATAAATTCAGCCGCTCGCTGCGAGACAGACGCTGTTTGAGCCGCCCTTGACCTGGAGAACAGACGCTTGGTTGTTTTTGCACGCCCTCCCTGGTCTGGGGAACAGACGCGTGCGGCCACCATCTCAGTCTACATGCGACCAAAGCATCCACCGGGGTACCCGATCTCTGCTTAGGTTACTCGCATCCCAGCCGGTACCACGGGAAGGTTGAGATAGGAGTTCTGAATAAAACATTAAACTCTACTTGAAGGCACTCGCCGATAAAGCATAAATCTTGAACTGGCTCAGCAGATTTCAACAAGGTGCTAAATTGATGATCATAATAAGGATCCAAGTTCAAGTTCAAGAATCCGAACACGGATTTTTAGGATAAAGATCGGGATCAAGACTCAAGATCAGGATCCAGGATCAACATAACGATACTGGATCTGAATTCGGCATCAGAATTCGGCATCAGAATTCAGCATCTGAATCTAATCAAGATCAAGATACAGAATCCAGGATAAAGGGTCGGGTTCAGCATCAAGGTGCAAAACAGGTGTTCGCCACGAATCCGGTAGGAACAAGACGAGCAGGGGCGCAACGAGCGAGGTGGTTAGACCAAGTGGAGCGTGATCTGGCGAACGTGGGGTGCCCGAGAAATTGGAGAACGGTTGCCATGGACCGAGTGAATTTTAGGAATTATGTTCGTCAAGTTATGACGTAAGACGGAATACTATGTAAATAAATAAAATAATCAGCATCAAGGATTCAGGATCAACAACACTATGTTTGGTCAGAATCCATCAGCTGAATTCTGGATCAGAACCAGAATGCAGAAAATTGTCAAGATTCGAACCAGGATCATAAGACAGGAACAGAATTCAGAATCGGTATCCGGATTATGATAATGGTTCAGGACAATGTTCCGAAAATCACTCATTTTCAATGAATGTTCCTGATTGCACTTCGCAACTGAACGTACAGTGATCGGGTTTCGTTATTGATTGCTACTGGACTTATCCGATCATCGATCGTTCTATTCATCGCTAAAATACAGATCACCTCGCACGATGTTTTCTGTCAAAACAGTGCAGCACTATCATCAAATTGGAATCTCACCATTGAGCGATGCATACGGCGAATAATGTTGGGCTAAGATCAGGAGTGAATGGTTCAGGCAATGAGCGAGTGATACATGTAACCGATCATTAGCAAATGTTGTTTGATTTTAAACATAGCCAATTAATAAATTTATTTGATTTTACAGCTTTTTTTACTACAGTAAGAAAAAAATCAAACTGTAGTTGTGTTTGTGATGGAAAGATGGTCACTTCCGCCGTCTTTTCAATTTCTAATCAGCCAGGCGGATACTGAGTGAGTGACATTCAGAATGGATCAGTTGGTATCTCACTCATCTCCGATATGCGATGTTTGCAAACCCGATGATTCTGAATGATGGGACTCGGTTGGCATTGCTGAGTAGAGCGCTGATCGAGATTGCATACCAGTCGGGCGATACAGTTGAGAGAGGCGCTATCCCATTATACAATCAGAATGTATCCAACAGGAAACGCATCCTGAGTGTTTATTTTGAATGATTTTCGGAACATTGGTTCAGGATCAATATAGAGAATCCAGAGTCAGAATCAGAAATAAGGATAATAAAGGATCAGGGTCCGGATCAAGGTTCAGGGTCCGGATCAAGGTTCAGGGTCAGCATTAAGATAACGACCCAGTATCAAGACTCAAGATCCTAAACAGAATCTGAGTCCAGGATAATTATCTAGATTCAGAATCCAAGATAAGAATCCAGGATCAGAACCAGAATCTGGGATCGTGATCCAGAATCCGATTCCGCTATCATGATCCAGGACCAAAATCCGGATTTATATTGAAGGATCAGGTACGGCTAAGGGTTCGGTATGAGGCTCGAAATCAGAATCATGATTTCGAGAAAGCTATGAATTGATACGGTTTTGTTTTTTCGAATCTAATTTGTCAATTTCCTTTCTTCTCTGTCAAAATTTTACTCTGAGTGGTGTGTAAAATGTCGGGCGACCCTGCTTCACCCTCTCAGAAGGTTGTAGAATGTTAAAAACCAAAAACCATTCCAAACGGCTCCGAATGAGACCGGAGTGAGCGGGCCAGTTGGGATGTTGGTCCTTTTTGATTGATTAAAAGATAAGATTCGCCGGACAAAAGGATTAGGGCACGAGCCGCGTCGTTCATTTCATTCAAACATCCAACTGGTTCACGGGCAACAATGTGGTGGACCCTCCCCCAAACGTAGGGATTACGGATTAGGAAACTGCCGGAAAATAAACAGGAGTATGACGGATTTTTTTTTTCAGACACTTTTGGAACAAATGAGCCATTCTTGAACGTGAGAAATTTTTAAACAACTATAAATTCCACTAGTAATTGCGTGCCTTAAAAACGAATTGCTTCCAATCCTGATTGAGTTGTCTATTCGTTAGACTGAAATGAAAAAAAACTTCCAGGTGCGGATGGCGACTATCTTCTTTTGACCGTGGTCGGTTGTGCCATATTAAACTTTACAGGGGTGAAAAAGGCGTACAAAAAAAACTGAACCATTGCTAGACCCAGGGACAATCGAAAAGCGGTCATCTATTTTTAATGGCCGCCCCGCCACCAAATGAAACCAATTGGTCCTCATGCTATCTATCTCCGGCCGGGCTATCAGGAACCAGGAATCGGTAGATGGTAGGTACTAAAAAGTCACGACTAAAAGCAACAACGGCGAACCAAAGAGAGAGAGAAAAAAAACGGCAGCATTACAATTCAATTTGTTACGAAAACTGGACTCGTGGCCTCGTGGCTGGCGGGTGGATTCTTGGTACCGATTCTATGTACAAATACCAATCGAGCTCGAGATCGACGAAAATGATCCCTTGGTGGAAAAAAACACATTTGAACTGTGGGAAAATGTGTTGAAATCAATCGAACAAAAATTCAAAATTACTACAGTACACTAAACGTCAATGCGAGCGTACTACGTGAAAGCTGTATGTATAAAAAAGCTGTATGTATGTATACGTGAAATGTATGTATACTAACGAGACAATACTCAACGCCTAACCAAATTTTGTAGATTAGCTAAATAAACTGAAATGTGCATGCTTCATCTCAATCGTACTTGATCTAGGGGTGCCACAAGCGCTTACAGCTTCGATTTTTTCCCTCAAAAATCTCCTAAAGGGGGACAAAACTTGATTTAGCATAAAATTTTTCGATTTTTTTTTTTCCCACAAATCTCCTAGGGGGACCAACTGACTTGTGCAAAATTTGTGCACCAAACGAATCGATTTAGGGGTGCCTAGAGCGCTCATATTTTCAATTTTTCCCCGAAAAATCTCCTAAAGGAAGGATGACAAACTGTCCTGTGCAAAATTTCAGCTCAAAAGGGATGCTTTAAATTGAGGGCTTTGAGGCATCCCTAAATAACCCTTAAAAACCTCACAAATCGGGAAAATCAAAGCTTTATTTTGATGCAAAATGACTTAAAAATGCAAAACGTAGAAAGCTGGTACCCTAAAAACAACTTTGACCAAAAATGGACTTTCTGGGACTTGGCCCGACTTGGCCGCTTTCGAAAAACCAGTGGCATTTTATCAAATGTTCCAAATTTGAGTAATAAAAAAACACAAATCGCTCCAAACGTCATGTTAATTATTTGAATGACTGAAATATAATTATTCAAAAGGGTGGTCCTTAAAAAAATAAAAAATAAACTAAAGGTTGAATGCAATTTCAATGAAAAATTACACAGAACGCAAACAAAACAAAAACCTTTCCAACATGTTTGTAATGTAAAAAATGACAATACTTTAACGAATAAACCAAAGAAAAATTGTTTTTGTCGTTTAATTATTTTGTAATCTTTGAAATATTTGTAATTTTTGTAATTTTTAGTAATTTTTGTAATTTTTGTAATTTTTGTAATTTTTGTAATCTTTGAAATATTTGTAATTTTTGTAATTTTTGTCATTTTTGTCATTTTTGTAATTGTTGTCATTTTTGTAATTTTTGTCATTTTTGTAATTTTTGTCATTTTTGTCTTTTTTGTCTTTTTTGTCATTTTTGTCATTTTTGTCATTTTTGTCATTTTTGTCATTTTTGTCATTTTTGTCATTTTTGTCATTTTTGTCATTTTTGTCATTTTTGTCATTTTTGTCATTTTTGTCATTTTTGTCATTTTTGTCATTTTTGTCATTTTTGTCATTTTTGTCATTTTTGTCATTTTTGTCATTTTTGTCATTTTTGTCATTTTTGTCATTTTTGTCATTTTTGTCATTTTTGTCATTTTTGTCATTTTTGTCATTTTTGTCATTTTTGTCATTTTTGTCATTTTTGTCATTTTTGTCATTTTTGTCATTTTTGTCATTTTTGTCATTTTTGTCATTTTTGTCATTTTTGTCATTTTTGTCATTTTTGTCATTTTTGTCATTTTTGTCATTTTTGTCATTTTTGTCATTTTTGTCATTTTTGTCATTTTTGTCATTTTTGTCATTTTTGTCATTTTTGTCATTTTTGTCATTTTTGTCATTTTTGTCATTTTTGTCATTTTTGTCATTTTTGTCATTTTTGTCATTTTTGTCATTTTTGTCATTTTTGTCATTTTTGTCATTTTTGTCATTTTTGTCATTTTTGTCATTTTTGTCATTTTTGTCATTTTTGTCATTTTTGTCATTTTTGTCATTTTTGTCATTTTTGTCATTTTTGTCATTTTTGTCATTTTTGTCATTTTTGTCATTTTTGTCATTTTTGTCATTTTTGTCATTTTTGTCATTTTTGTCATTTTTGTCATTTTTGTCATTTTTGTCATTTTTGTCATTTTTGTCATTTTTGTCATTTTTGTCATTTTTGTCATTTTTGTCATTTTTGTCATTTTTGTCATTTTTGTCATTTTTGTCATTTTTGTCATTTTTGTCATTTTTGTCATTTTTGTCATTTTTGTCATTTTTGTCATTTTTGTCATTTTTGTCATTTTTGTCATTTTTGTCATTTTTGTCATTTTTGTCATTTTTGTCATTTTTGTCATTTTTGTCATTTTTGTCATTTTTGTCATTTTTGTCATTTTTGTCATTTTTGTCATTTTTGTCATTTTTGTCATTTTTGTCATTTTTGTCATTTTTGTCATTTTTGTCATTTTTGTCATTTTTGTCATTTTTGTCATTTTTGTCATTTTTGTCATTTTTGTCATTTTTGTCATTTTTGTCATTTTTGTCATTTTTGTCATTTTTGTCATTTTTGTCATTTTTGTCATTTTTGTCATTTTTGTCATTTTTGTCATTTTTGTCATTTTTGTCATTTTTGTCATTTTTGTCATTTTTGTCATTTTTGTCATTTTTGTCATTTTTGTCATTTTTGTCATTTTTGTCATTTTTGTCATTTTGTCATTTTTGTCATTTTTGTCATTTTTGTCATTTTTGTCATTTTTGTCATTTTTGTCATTTTTGTCATTTTTGTCATTTTTGTCATTTTTGTCATTTTTGTCATTTTTGTCATTTTTTGTCATTTTTGTCATTTTTGTCATTTTTGTCATTTTTGTCATTTTTTGTCATTTTTGTCATTTTTGTCATTTTTGTCATTTTTGTCATTTTTGTCATTTTTGTCATTTTTGTCATTTTTGTCATTTTTGTCATTTTTGTCATTTTTGTCATTTTTGTCATTTTTGTCATTTTTGTCATTTTTGTCATTTTTGTCATTTTTGTCATTTTTGTCATTTTTGTCATTTTTGTCATTTTTGTCATTTTTGTCATTTTGTCATTTTTGTCATTTTTGTCATTTTTGTCATTTTTGTCATTTTTGTCATTTTTGTCATTTTTGTCATTTTTGTCATTTTTGTCATTTTTGTCATTTTTGTCATTTTTGTCATTTTTGTCATTTTTGTCATTTTTGTCATTTTTGTCATTTTTGTCATTTTTGTCATTTTTGTCATTTTTGTCATTTTTGTCATTTTTGTCATTTTTGTCATTTTTGTCATTTTTGTCATTTTTGTCATTTTTGTCATTTTTGTCATTTTTGTCATTTTTGTCATTTTTGTCATTTTTGTCATTTTTGTCATTTTTGTCATTTTTGTCATTTTTGTCATTTTTGTCATTTTTGTCATTTTTGTCATTTTTGTCATTTTTGTCATTTTTGTCATTTTTGTCATTTTTGTCATTTTTGTCATTTTTGTCATTTTTGTCATTTTTGTCATTTTTGTCATTTTTGTCATTTTTGTCATTTTTGTCATTTTTGTCATTTTTGTCATTTTTGTCATTTTTGTCATTTTTGTCATTTTTGTCATTTTTGTCATTTTTGTCATTTTTGTCATTTTTGTCATTTTTGTCATTTTTGTCATTTTTGTCATTTTTGTCATTTTTGTCATTTTTGTCATTTTTGTCATTTTTGTCATTTTTGTCATTTTTGTCATTTTTGTCATTTTTGTCATTTTTGTCATTTTTGTCATTTTTGTCATTTTTGTCATTTTTGTCATTTTTGTCATTTTTGTCATTTTTGTCATTTTTGTCATTTTTGTCATTTTTGTCATTTTTGTCATTTTTGTCATTTTTGTCATTTTTGTCATTTTTGTCATTTTTGTCATTTTTGTCATTTTTGTCATTTTTGTCATTTTTGTCATTTTTGTCATTTTTGTCATTTTTGTCATTTTTGTCATTTTTGTCATTTTTGTCATTTTTGTCATTTTTGTCATTTTTGTCATTTTTGTCATTTTTGTCATTTTTGTCATTTTTGTCATTTTTGTCATTTTGTCATTTTTGTCATTTTTGTCATTTTTGTCATTTTTGTCATTTTTGTCATTTTTGTCATTTTTGTCATTTTTGTCATTTTTGTCATTTTTGTCATTTTTGTCATTTTTGTCATTTTTGTCATTTTGTCATTTTTGTCATTTTTGTCATTTTTGTCATTTTTGTCATTTTTGTCATTTTTGTCATTTTTGTCATTTTTGTCATTTTTGTCATTTTTGTCATTTTTGTCATTTTTGTCATTTTGTCATTTTTGTCATTTTTTGTCATTTTTGTACATTTTTGTCATTTTTGTCATTT